>NW_004797881.1:47069-49333 GCF_000002075.1 Aplysia californica | reverse complement strand
GCTTGGTCTTCGAACTACCTTCAGTGATTTTTCCATGGTTCAACGTTCCGTCGTAGTGGATGGTTGGCGGGTGCTCTGGTGTGGTTTGCTTCTCTTTTCCTATCAAACGTCTATCGTCCTTATCTCCCCTTCTTTTTTTTTATGTTTGTTACTCTCTTGCAACACCTCTAATCTTCTGGCGCTTATATGACCTTATGCAGTTGCGAGCGCCGTAAAACCTCTACTAAAACTAACTACGTTCCGTAGTTTTTTCAGCTATTATAGAAGACAACCATCTTCATGTACGCAATATATAATATAGTATATAGATTCCCATTTCATCTCTTTATCTCTTTAACACCCCCCCCCCCCCACAACAACCAACAACTGGACTTGACCTCTGACCCCAGCAAGTACTCCGGGGGCACTTTGGCCACGCCGACCTTGACCGTGCTGAACCCTGACCGCACAGACAGTGGCACCTACCGGTGTCGGGCGTCTAACGGGGACGACACCGTCACAAGCCCGGACGTCACCGTCAGCATTCAGTGGAAACCGGTAAAAAGGGGGGATGGATGGATGGAAAGGTCCAAGGGATTGGATGGAATGGATGGGTGGGTGGATGGAATTATGGGTGGGTTTTTTGGAAGGAATGGAAGTTGGGGTGGATGGAAGAAAAGAAGGAATGGGTGGGTGGATGGATGGATGGGATGAATGGATAAATGGACGGATGGGTAAATGGATGTACCGGGTGGGATGGATGGTTTTGAATATGGATATTGGAAACAATATCCCGAAAGACCAAATTGGTTTGACTAATGAATATTATTTATGTACATGGATCTGGATCTTTATCACCCCATACAAATGAACCATACAAATGAACAAATAAATAAATGAAAAAATAATCGATTTTGAAAAATAAATAAATGAATGAGTGAATAAATGAATAAATGCATGTGAAAAATGATAAACAAATTTATTAAGAAATAAATAAGTAGATGAATATATAGGTTAATTTATTTATTTATTTATTAAATAAAATAAATAAATAAATAAACCCCAACATTCCACAGATGTCCCGATAGCCAACGTCGCCTCCCCCAAGCAAGAAAGTGCTCAGTCCGGTGCGCCCGTGTCGTTGACGTGTGACGTGACGGCGGTGCCCAACGATATTACGTATCGGTGGTTCCAGGGCAACACAGAACTGGCGGGGGCCAACACCAGAATACTCAGCCTGGTGATGAACGATGACGCAGGTGAGATAGGCATTGTCGCAGCCAGTTAATGACGTAGGTGAACACAGGAGAGATAGGTATTGATGCAGCCAGTTAATGACATAATCTGTAAGATAGGCAATGTTGCAGCCAGTTAATGACACGGGTGAGATAGGCAATGTTGCAGCCAGTTAATGACACGGGTGAGATAGGCAATGTTGCAGCCAGTTAATGACACGGGTGAGATAGGCAATGTTGCAATCAGTTAATGACACATGTGAGACGGGTATTGGCAAGGACAGTTAATGACACGGGTGAGACATCTGAGATTGGCATTATTGCAGCCAGTTAATGACATACTTATGTGAGATAGGCAATGCTGCAGCCAGTTAATGACATAAGAGAGGTTTGTATTGGCACGGACAGTAAATGACACATGTGAGATAGGTATTTATGTAGCCAGTTAAGGACATACTTATGTGAGATAGGCATTGTTGCAGCCAGTTAATGACACAGTGGGATAGGCATTGTTGATGTAGCCAGTTAATGATATAAGTGAAGTGGGTATTGGCTCGGACAGTTAATGACATAAATGAGACAGGCATTGTTGCAACCAGTTAATGACATGGTTGAGACATGTATCGATGACAATGACAATGACAATGACAATCTTTATTCATCTTGCGGGGAGAAATTTGTCTTGGTAGTTAACAATGGCAGTAGTAGATGTTACAAAGGTTAGGTGCACTCACGCATACGCACAACTAGACAGGACATTTACGACGATAATATTGATAAACATTGTCTTATTTTCCCCAGATTTCGGAAGCTACACTTGCATAGCGAGCAACACCTTAGGTGAAGGTGCCCAGATTAAGTTCAACGTTCAGGAGGTTGGCGGACCTGGTGAGTTTATGTGTGTGTGTGTGTGTGTGTGTGTGTGTGTGTGTGTGTGTGTGTGTGTGAGTGAGAGTGCGTGTGTATGTATGTATGTGTGTGCTTGTGTATATGTGTGAGTGTGTATTCACGTGTGTACGTGTGTGTGTGTGTGTGTGTGTGTGTGTGTCT
>NW_004797881.1:38994-44006 GCF_000002075.1 Aplysia californica | reverse complement strand
TTATTATTATTATCATTATTATCGTTATCATCATAATCATTATCATTGTTATTATCATCATTATTATCAATTTGCAGGGAGGAGAGACGACGATCCCGGAAAAAGAAGTACCGGAGAACTCAAGAGGATCGTAACGTTCTGACTGAGCCTAACGGAGATGTCCAGTGAACGATGACGTAGATAGTTGTCTTTTGTACCCAGAATATTTCTACGGATGTTTTTTTTAACAACTGTCAGATTTTTATATGTATGTATAGACCAGCATGTTTATGCGGTTGTTTTTAAACAACTGTTAGATTGTTTTTTTTATGTATGTATACATCAGAGCTGTTCTACGGTTGGTTTTGAACAACTGTCAGATTTCTATACGTATGTATACATACACACACACGTGCATACACACAAGCGTGCACGTACACATACACACGTGCAAACACGCACACACACGCACACACACGCACACACACACACACACACACACACACAAACATAGAGATATATGAGCATTTTCTGAAGATGCAAACAGAACCCCAAGAGAGTCAGGGGTAGGGTAGGGGGGGCAGGAGGGTAGTAGAGACAGTCTACGTTGTGTAGTTTGTTTAATCTTTTAAAATTTGTATAGTGAGCTTCGATCTCTATTTCTCCACTCAGCTTAGTCGTATCAAACATGGGCTTTAAATCGAAGATCAGGCTTCTTTCAAAACTTTGTAAATTTTGAAAAGTGGTTAAAATCTAAATAAAAGAATAATCAATTATTTTCACTGGTTATGTCCTCTTTCTGAATCTTGTAGTTTTGAAAATGGTGTACAACACAATCAGTGTAATTATTATTAATTATGTTTACTTTCTATGGCGTCTTTCAGAGCCCATAAGCCTTGAAAATGACAGGAAATCCATACAATATGATAATTATGATATAATACATTGTATTCTGATCAAATTTTATATGGCCTCCCATGTTTAAAATGGTGAGTAAGCCATACAGTAATAACACGATTAATTAAGATCATTTGTCTAAATTGGAAAGGGTGTAAAAACGAAAAAAAAAAGATTAATTATGATCATTAATTGTCTATGTTGAAAAGAATTGAAAAGCGATACCATAATGTGATTTATTATGATCGTCGATTGTCTTGGCTGAAAATGGGGTAAAAAGCGACACAACATGATTAATTATCATCATTATTTTACCTATAGTGAAAATGGGGTAAAATCGATAAAAATGATTAATCCTGATCATTAATTGTTTATGTTGAAAATGATGAAAAAGAGATACAATACTTATGATTAATTATGATCATAATTTACCTATGACCAGCCTGTCTCAATTGTAAAAGACAGGTATGTTTTATCCTTATGGTATATATACCATTTCTAAACTTGTGTTAGACTGTATTTTTTATTCTATGTATGAATGTATTATATATGAGTCTTTACATAATATTATGTTATAAATTTTTTTAAAAACATGTAGGCCTATATTCAAATGTTAACATTTCTACTTTTCGCCCTCTACTGTGCCTTCTGCTATAATTGCTATAATCATCTTGTTGTTGTTGCTGTTGTTGTTGCTGCTACTTTTGTCGTCGTCTTCGTTGTTGTTGTTGTTGTTGTTGTTGTTTTTGTTGTTGTTGCTGCTATTATGCCATACCACAGACACAAGATACGTCACTACAAAGACAGAAGAACTGGCTCCCTGCCAAGAAGTTGTAAGGCTCGGAGTAGACGTTCTTTTTTTCGTTTACTTTTTAATAAATATTGTGAACACGTTTGAAGCTAAATTTTCCCCAACTGCGTGTGGTTGGAGGGTGACTCTGGTGGGTCCAACGTCTTTAATTCCCGTTTGTTATTTTGGTCTGTCAATCTTTACTTTTTCCCCAGCACTGAATTATTATTATTATTATTATTATTATTATTATTATTATTATTATTATTATTATTATTATTATTATTATTATTATTATCATTATTATTGTTAATGTGTCGATGTCGGTCTGGGTTGTTTTTAGACTCAAACTTTCTCAGCAACCACTTGATCGATTTTAAACAACAATTTTTGAGTGGGGTTTATAACACGAACACTTGACATATCAAAATGCTTCTTATATACCTGAATAGAAACTGTTTATTATCTGAATACTGTTTCTCATTAACATAGATCACCTCCTGTTGCCATTTGTGTGGGTTTTGTTTCCAAATCATACTTTCATTTTGACAAAAGAAAGCGAAACCTGTGAGCAAATCCTTTCTGTGAGACTTCCTCATAAGTTCCTTTTCAAAATGGCTCCTAGTGGGGTCTTAAACAAAACAGACAAAATACAGTGGGTAGTTGGCGGGTGCTCTGGTGTGGTTTGCTTCTTCTTTCCTATCAAACATCTATCTTCCTTATCTCCCCTCCTTCTTTTCTAGTTTTAGGTTTGTTACTCTCTTGTGTAACACCTATTATCTTCGTCATTTATATGACCTAATTGTGTTGCAAGTGCCGTAAAACTCTTACTAAGACAAAAAGAGAAAATACATACCATGTACTTGGGCGGTAGCCTATTTTCCAATACCGGTACCTGAAAATGTTCGGTTTAATGTTTATTCTTAAACATCACATTCCAAGTCATGGGTCAGATTTAGTTTTAGAAAAGAGAGGAGACGTATTACCCTGCTGTGTCTTTGCGACTAACTGAACCGTGGTATTGTGTCGGATTGTGTATGTTTAACTGTCAGGTACACTTTATTCAAAAGAGGAAGATTTACCCGTTGTCTGGTAACATTTCCGTGTACATGTATAATATGAACATGTGTGTGTGTCGCATGAAAATACATCTATGCTAACTTCAGTGATTGCATGCATGGGTATTTTAAAGGACTGAGCTTTCTTTACACCACTAAGCAGTTGTCTCCCCCCCCCCCTCTTCTTTTAATGTAACACATTTTAAGTTTTTAAAAGTCATACTTTGAACGTATGATTACTCCCACATTCATTTTGTTTGGGGGAATTTAAAGAAGAAAAGGGGGGGGGGCATATCTCAGCTGGAACTGCTCTCTATGTCCACAAAGACATAATTTATTGTGCATATTTATTTTGCTACGTCTGTGATCAAAATATTTATTCTTATTATTTATTATTCTCTACTAGTCTTTTCCGCTGCTAGGGAACACAATACGTTACTTTAGAATTACAGATTTTTCTCTGACATTTTTGACAGTTTTGAATTACTAAGAGCGTGATGTTAGAAAGCAGATGTTCTATCTGTTCTTTGAAAATCGTAGGATTGTTCGAAGTCGTTATCAAGATATTCAAAGAGTTGCATTTAAAAAACTTTACATGTTGTGAAACTCAGAATTTTTAACGCCAAAAAGTTTCTCAAGACTAGGTACTGAGCAGATAAAACTTTCTAATTTTAAGGTAGTGAATAATGTGCGTGTCGTCACGCTCATAAAGTACTTGCCTACGTCATTTTTTGGCCGGTTTGGAGTTTGTTTGTTTTTGGGTTTTTTGGGGGGTTTTTTGGGTTCTGAAATGAAGAGCAGAGCTAACTTGGTAATAATAAAGCTCACTTGGACAAAAAGAATAATCCAAATGTGATGCTGCGTGGTTGAATCAGGCTCTCGTCAGTTTTGAGGCATGTAGAGTTATTGGTATCATCTTAAAGCTTTGTTCACTTGTCTTTATTTGTATGAAGAAAAATATCCATTTATCTTCATTACAAGTAGAGATATTGGCAAATAAAGGAGGTGGGGGTCACCTGTTTTCAGAGGTAGAATTGGGGAGAAAATGGCCACCAAAGATTTGTTATTTCCTTAGATTAAGAGTCCGTGGGAACTGCAAATGTATAATTTTAGTGAATTTAATCAACATTTTTCAGAAAAATCAATACAGAAATGAGATCTTTAATGGGCATGAAAGGTGTTCAGCCAAAAAACGAAAATTTGATTTAAAAATTCACAAACCTGCGGACAAATGCAAGTTTCTTAACTTTGATTATTTTGACGAGAGCCTGATTTCACCACGCTGCCTCACAAAAATAAAATCAATTGGGTAGGCCATAAGACCGACATAATATGGTCGCTTTTAAGCATAAGGGGACTATCCCGAAAAATGCTGTTTTGAGAAAATCGAAGGTAAAATTGTTGCCATTTGTTCAGTTTCTTTAAAAGACAAGGAGAGTTTTTTCTATAACCAAACAAATATACACACCAATGAAAGCAAACTTCCCCTATAGGTAGAGAAATGTCCACTCTTGGTGTAGGTCAAGATTTCTGGAAACCCCTGAAATCTGGGTCAGCCCGGTTGTCCTTAAAAGCGACCATCTATTCTTCAGTCTTGGGTAGAACGATACCAAAATGCAAGCGCTTCACAGAGTCAATTGTTAGAGAAAAAACATTGTTGTGGCTATTCTTTCTCTTTTTCTCAAAATGGCTTCAAAAAATGAATGAGACATGTATCTTATGATCGCAACGATGCATTTTCCCCCCTCACACTTTTCCGCCCTCGCTTTTTGAGTGTACAGCTCTACGCAAGTCTAACTCTGTGTCACTTTTACTACAAGTTAAGTTTACTTGACATCCTCCCCCCCTTTCCCCTAGCTTTCTCTCACCCCCTTTCTTGAACTACGCGAAAAGTTTCTTTTCCACGTGACGTCACTGCGATCCTCAAGTGACCCAGGGAGTTTGGACACCCTGTGGACGTGAGTCCTGGTGCAAGGATTTTTTTTCCGAATGGAGAGTTCCCGTTTCCTTTTTTCCAAATTATCGTAATACAATGTACTACTACGCATTCTTTTATTTTTTTTAATTTATTCATTTAGTTGTTGTTGTTGTTGTTTTTGTTGTTTCGGGTTTGTTTGTTTTGTAATAATAATAGATAGCATTTGTATAGCGCAAATCCCCGCCCGACAGCAAGTTCTATGCGCTTCACAATCTATACTATTACTATTACCCCGGCAGACCTGAGAGCATTCTGAAACAACCTCAAATTTAGTTTGTTGGTTTTTTGTTGTTGCTGGGGTTTGGGGGGG
>NW_004797881.1:35811-38894 GCF_000002075.1 Aplysia californica | reverse complement strand
GTTTGTTCTGTTTGTTTGATTTGATGTTGTTGCTGTTGTTGTTGTTGATGATGATGTTGATGTTGTTGTTGTTGCTGCTGTTGTTGTTGTTGTTGTTGTTGATGGTGATGATGTTGTTGTTGTTGTTGTTGTTGTTGTTGCTGTTGTTGTTGTTGCTGTTGTTGTTGTTGCTGTTGTTGTTGTTGTTGTTGTTGTTCAGTGCTGTGGAAGATCAGCAGGTTGATCCACCTCCAACTGCAGGTATAACAGACAACTTGACAGGTGGGCGGTTGGCGGGTGCTCTGGTGTGGTTTGCTTCTTCTTTCCCATCAAACATCTATCTTCCATATCTCCCCTCCTTCCTTTTTGTGTTTGTTACTCTCTTGTAACACCTCTAATCTTCTGGCGCTCATAATATGACCTTGTGCAGTTGTGAGCGCCGTAAAACCTCTACTAAAACTAAAACAACTTGACAGACATATTGAAATTGTACTGATGATCGGATTTTTATCTTTGTGAGCTCAGTATCACTATCAGTAAACAACGCTCTGTGTTTTTTTTTTTTTTTTTTGGGGGGGGGGGGGGGTTTCATTAGCGTTTTACGGCACTTGCAACACAGTAAGGTCATATAAGTGCCAAAGAATAGATGTGTTACAAGAGGGTAACATACACCAAAAAACAAAACAAAAAAAAAGAAGGAGGAGAGATAAGGACGATAGATGTTTGATAGCTGTCCCCGTCGTTTTATGCAAGAAAATTCTGAAATTAAGCACACTGAGTCCAAAAATGTGAAATTATGCGATTCTGCTACTTTTTAACAAAGAATGAAAAAGGAAAATAATCAGAAATTATGCAAAAAAATGTCAAATTTTGCTAAATTATAATGGGTGCATAAATCGACGGGGACAGTGATAGGAAAGACGGAGCAAACCACACCAGAGCTCCCGCTAACCACTTTTGACCGAGGTCGGTCTTGCAACGAAGTCCAAGTAGTAATATTATGTCATTGCCTGGCCATTCTGTGTCTGAGGCGTAAGGATCAGTGCTTCCTATTCCAAAGCCTCAAAAAAATTCACGTTCTTGATATTTATATCCTGTATGTCGTTGCAATGTTTTGCAGTTACAGTACGAGTTGTAGGTCTTATACGTGTCGAAGATCAGAAGAAGTGTTACAATGGAGTAACAAAACACAAAACAGAAGGATGAGAGATAATAATTTGGAAACATATGTCGTTTGATAGGAAAGAAGGAGTAAACTACATCAGAACACCCACTAATCACCCTCAAGGCGTTGTTACTCATTGGCGATGGAAGACCTGGAGACGGTTTTCGTTGGCTTCAAGACTACTGCATAAAGCCTATAGAGATTTGTTGGGTACGCTTTGCATAGCAGTCTGTCAAAATGTTTTTTTGAGAAATACTGAAAGTTTCAAAGAGATCTTCGTTCTAAAATGTGAAGAATACAACATTGGGGTTACAAAACGACCTCGGGGCGCACCTTAATGAATCCAGAAATACGCACTGCACCTTCCCCTCTTTCCCTTCGCATCATACTCAAATTGAGTCCAATGGTGCGCATCATAATGAACCTGGAAAATGTCTGATTGCGAGACTTCGGATATGTTGATACAACGCTTTTCTGTAGATCTATAGATGAAAGAGTGAGACTCTGTGAATGCATTTCAAGAAAGTGCAGGAGGCGGGAGAGGGTGTGATCTGTGATATATTTTTTAATATTATATTAACGGTTCTCCTGCGAATGATATCATGTCAGTGTATCAGCTGTCACAATGTACTTTAAAATGTGGATTTTAAAAATTAGTCAAAAGTTGTCCTTTTCTAAGCTAAAGGTTCGTGTAGATTTTTGGAAAAATTCTTTCCAAGTTCTATGAAGATATTTAAGTATATTGTGATATTGGACATTCTTTCATTTATTCATATATGTGTAAATTAAGTTATTCATTTATATATTAATTTTGTTGTGTATATTGGTTTAGTCGAATCATTTTCAGTCTGTGTACGTATTTATTCATTCTTATGTATAACAATATTATTTCTTATGAATACCAATAAACTCAAGGTCTTCTTAGCTGGTCATGGAAGAACTGTGAGGGATTGGGAAAGATTATCTAGCAGGCATTAGAGAGAACTGTAAACGCTTGTGGTAATTCCTTGGGGGGGGAAATGGATAAGCCATCAATATTTTTAAAAAATCAGTTTCCATTGAAGTGAAGAAAATTTTCAAAGTCTTTCACACAACAGCCGGAAGCACACGAAAACATAAGAAATATGTTCGTCTGTGGAAAATTTCTTTGATAAAAAAAGGCTGAGAAAGCAAAGTTTTTAAATCAGATTCCATTGAACGAAATGAAACATAGCACAACAGCCAGAAACGTTTTTGGATAACAAGAGAAACGTATTCGTCTGTTGAACATGATTTCTAGAAGAAAAAAAAATAAGAAAAAGGTTGAGATGTAGCTGTGAATAAACATTGTTTCTGAGTTTTCTTTTGCACCTCTATTGGGGTGCTGACTTCTTAGATTGAGTCCTCGTTTATCAATGTCAAATATAAATTGTGGAAAGTGAAATCTTTCTTTGTATCTGATTGTAAAATGTGAATTGACTTTTTTTTCGTAAATTGTGGAAAGAGTAATCGACAACGATATTTAATTGTACAAATCTGTGTTGGTTGTTACAGATTTTGCAACGAGAAGTCAATGAATATGATTGTATTCCATTTTTAAAACGTGAATCTATTTTGTTGTAGGTTTTTGGAAAGGGTAAAGAGATAACTTTGTTTCATTATGTAATATGATTTATAATGATTTTCTTTAATTTCTGTTGTTGTTGTTGTTGTTGTTGTTGTTGCTGTTGTTGTTGTCGGCAGACTATCAAAGATCAAGATGTTATTATTGTATTTGTATGCTGCACGTGCACGAAGTTATTTTTTGACGCTTAGTTAAACGAGTAAGTGTCACGTGACTTTTGCAACACATTTAACTTATGCTACCTGTTTCCACAGTCCGTTGTAGTGTTATTTATTTACTTATGCATGTATTTATTGATTGATTGATTTATTTATTTTATTTACATATTTCTTTTTT
>NW_004797881.1:23890-35711 GCF_000002075.1 Aplysia californica | reverse complement strand
GGGGGGTTGTTGCTTTCATGTCGGTTTTTGTTTTTTTGGTCGGTGGCTGTTTTATTTATATTTATTTTTTTTGTCAGTGCTACTCATGGTGCATTCCGTGACAGTTGACCCAAGGGGGTGGGATGGGAGCGGGTGGGAGCGGTCATTTTACTGCGTAGGGTTATTTCCCTTTAATATGGCAGGGTAGATAACCAAATAAATTACGTTTTTAGACAAGAAAATCCCTAACTTGAGAGGTTGACCTTAAGTTTTTCACTTAAGGCCAACCCCTCATAAAAAGCATTTGTTCTGCTCAAAACCTCATTTTAATTGTTATGTCCCTTGGGTCCGAGACGGGGGACATACGTTTAGGCCACAGATCTGTCCACTTAAAAGGCCCATTCCTTCCTTATTTTCCCTTCGATTTACTTACTTTTTTCGCAAAATGTGCTACAATTTATAGTCTTTGGTAAACTAAAGCTCTTTACAAAAATCTCTACCAATGTTGAAAATCGTTTTCCTTGAAAAATGAGGTTGTTTTGGGGAGTTTCTTTTTTGTTCAAAAGGCAGAATTCCGGAGTCCGTAATCATTTTCATAACAATAACAAACAAAACATTGGGTCTGACACATCATTATATATATGTTGTAGTTTTTGTACGCTAAAAATATGGGTACCAATAGATCAAAATTCCTAGAGAAAAACGTGTTTCAACATTGATGCAATTTCCCCCTTGTGTCAGACGTTTACTTTTTGTTCATAGGATAAAATTCAGGACTTTATAACTGTTCTCCTCAGTAATGTAAAAATTCTGGGTCTGTCACATCATTATATATATGTTGTAGTTCTTGTTCGTTAAATATGAGTACCAATAAATTTAAATTAAGAGAAATATATGCGTTTGAAAATGGGTGCAATTCTCATTTATCAGTTATTTGATTGTTGTTCATAGGCTAAAGTTAGGACTTATTAACTGTTTTCCTCAGAGTAATATAAACAATCCGGGTCTGTCACATCATTGTATATCAGTTGTACTTCTTGTAAGCTAAATATGAGTACCAATAGATTAAAATCACGAGAGAAATACGCGTTTGAAAAATGATGTTTACTTTGTGTTCATTGTATAGAACTCAGAACTTTATAAGTTAGCTAAGAAAAATCGCCATAACTTTTAAACCCATAAAGATATCACCAGTATTTTAACTGTTTTATGACCATTAAGGCAAGGACTTTCAAATGGCTGTTTTGTAAACTTAATGGGCATTTAGTGGGTGCTCTGATGTGGTCTGCTCTTTCTTTTTTGTTAAACATCTCTTGTCCTTAAGTCTCCTCCTCCTTTCTTTTGTATATTACTCTTCGGTAGTAACACTTTCAATCCGCAACACTTAATTGTGTTGCAAGAGCTGTAAAATTCTCAAAACAACTACAACTTAAACTTTTGTA
Source organism: Aplysia californica (assembly GCF_000002075.1). Lineage (NCBI taxonomy): Eukaryota > Metazoa > Mollusca > Gastropoda > Aplysiida > Aplysiidae > Aplysia > Aplysia californica. The sequence goes on along the minus strand of NW_004797881.1, from coordinate 34,290 downwards.
AATTTTCTGTCAACCCCCTGTCTGTCTTTCTTTTTTTTTCAGAAACAGCAACCAGTAAGTCAATATGAAATTATCTGTCTTGACCAACAAGTTTCCGGAGAAACCTATGTACCCTGAGCTTTAAAATGTAGGGCTGGGGTGGAGGTCCCCATTTTTTTGGGTGGGTTCATCTTTAAAAAGAATCTTTACGCTATGTGCATGTATTTTGTACAATCAAGAAAGATTTTCATCCACTGACCAAAGTGCCAGCCAGAAATTTCGTCTTCCTGTGACATACACAAGCTGTTGTGTTCATTAATGCTTTATGCCTAAACTCTGTTCCTTGTGTGTGGAAAAACAGTTTGTTCCAAAGTGATGCTTGGTGATGCGGCTTGTTCTTGTTTTTTGGGCGAAAGAATAACAATGTGTAATTTGAATAAAGTCAAGACAGAACTTGACAAAAACTGATCTGTGGTTGAAAAGTGTCTTTTTTTTTTACTTCTTTGCAATGAACTGCGTGTACATGTATTTTTAGAGCTGAGTTGTGAGTTTCTCTCTCTCTCTCATCGAGACCATCTGTAACTTGGTAAATGAATCTAGACGTGCTAGAAAAAATATTTTCAACAAAAAGAAGACAAAGTAAACTCATAAAAATTATAGTAAATTTCAAATATATTTATTCAGATAGATAGTAATATATAAGGCATACTACAGAAAAATAACAATAACAATATTTATGCAGCATTCATTCATTCATGCGGTCATTAAAATATTTCAAATCTATAAAGTTATTGTAAGTGGCACAAGCCATTGAAAATTGATTTGAACCAGTGAAATAAAGCAAACAGAATCATTTTCAACAAGTCTACCACACCTGCAAACTCAACAGAGTTTGAAAATGTCCAATTTGATAACAAACGCAATGACAAATATGGTGATGATGAAGATGATGAAAATGACAACTGAGAGAAAGCCAAGCATGGTTCCGATAAACTGGGGATGAGCTACAAAATAGGGATGAGCTAAAAAATAATAGGGATCATCTAGAAAACACTGAGGATGAGCTAGATAATAATAAGAATATATTAGAAAATACTGGGGATGACCTAGAAAATATTACCAATGAGCTAAAAGCTGCTGAGGAATAGCTACATAATATTACGGAAGAGCAAGAAATAATAGGGATCATCTAGAAAATACTGGGGATCAGCTAAAAAATAGTGGGGAACATCCGGAATGAGCTAGAAAATAAAAGGGATGAGCTAAAAAATACAAGGTTTGAGCTAGAAAACACTGGGAATGAGCTAGATAATAAAAAGAATATTCTAGAAAATACTGGAGTTGACTTAGAAAATATTACAAATGAACTAAAAGCTACTGGGGATGAACTAAAAGCTACTGGGGATGAGCTAAAAAATAGTAGGGATCATCTAAAAAATACTGAGGATCAGCTAAAAAATAGTGGGGAATATTCTGAATGAGCTAGAAAATATAACGGATGACATACAAAAGACTGGGGAAAAGTTAAAAATTAGTAGGGATGAGCTAAAAAATAATAGGGGTAATTTAGAAAATTCTGTGGATGAGCTAGATAATATTAGGGATGAGCTAGAAAATAATAGGGATCATCTAGAAAATACTGGGGATGAGCTTTAAAAAAGTGGGGAATATTCTGAATGAGCTAAAAAATATTAAGGATGACCTAGAAAATACTGAGGATCAGCAAAAATTTATAAGGTATGAGCTATAAAAATAATACAGGTAATTTAGAAAATACTGGGGATGGGCTAGAAAATATTAGGGATAAACTAGAAAATTCTGTGGATGAGCTAGATAATATTAGAGATGAGCTAGAAAATAATAGGGATCATCTAGAAAATACTGGGTATCAGCTAAAAAATAATGGGGAACATTCTGGATGATCTAAAAATTACTGGGGATGACCTAGAAAATACTGGGGATAAGCTAAAAAATATTAGGGATGAGCTAGAAAATACAGGGGATGAACTGGAAAAAAATAGGGATTATCTAGAAAATACTTGGGACCAGCTAAAAATTAGTGGGGAATATTCGGAATGAGCAAGAAAATATTAGGGAAGAGCTAGAAAATACAGTTGACGAGCTGGAAAATATTTGGGATCACCTAGTAAACACTGGGGATGAGCTAAAATAAACACTGGGGATGAGCTGGATGAGCTAAAAATAATATGGAAAATCAAGAAAATACATGGGAGGAGCTAAAAAGTAATGGGGAATATTCTGGATGATCTAGAAAATATAAGGAATGGCCTAGAAAATACTGAGAAAAGGCTAAAAATTATCAAGGATGAGCTAGAAAATAATAAGAATAATCTAGAAAATACTGGGGATGAGCTAAAAAAAAATATGGATAATTTTTAAAATACTGGGAATGGGCTAGAACATTTCAAGGATAAGCTAAAAAATATCAGGGATAAGCTAGAAAAAAATAGGGATCATCTAGAAAATACTGGGGATGAGCTAAAAAAAAAGTGGGGAATATTTGAAATAAGCTAGAAAATACTACGGATGAGCTAATAAACACTGGGGGGCGAGCTGGAAAATATTAGGGATGACCTGAAAAATACTGGGAATGAGCTATAAAACACTGGGGATGAGATAGATCATTTAAAAAAATATTCTTTAAAATACCGGGGTTGACTTAGAAAATATTACGAATAAGCTAGAAACTACTAGGGATGAACTACAAAATATTATGGATGAGCTAAAAATAAAAGGGATCATCTAGAAAATACTGGGTATCAGCTAAAAAATAATGGGGAACATTCTGGACGATCTAGAAATTACTGGGGATGCCCTAAAAAATACTGGGGATAAACTAAAAATTATTAGGGATCAGCTATAAAAAATAATATGGATAATCTAGTAAATACTGGGGATAGGCTAGAAAATATTAGGGATGGGCTAGAAAATACTGGTGATGAACTGGACTAAAATAGGGATCATTTAGAAAATACTTGGGACGAGCTAAAAATTAGTGGGGAATATTCGGAATGAGATAGAAAATATTAGGGAAGAGCTAGAAAATACAGTCGACGAGCTGGAAAATATTAGGGATGACCTAGTAAACACTGGGGATGAGCTAAAAAACACTGAGGATGAGCTGGATGAGCTAGAAATAATATGGAAAATTTAGAAAATACTCGGGAGGAGCTAAAAATTAGTGGGAAATATTCGGAATGAGATAGAAAATATTAGGGAAGAGCTAGAAAATACAGTCGACGAGCTGGAAAATATTAGGGATGAACTAGTACTAGTAAACACTGGGGATGAGCTAAAAAACACTGAGGATGAGCTGGATGAGCTAGAAATAATATGGAAAATTTAGAAAATACTGGGGAGGAGCTAATAAGTAATGGTAAATATTCTGGATGATCTAGAAACTATAAGGAATGGCCTAGAAAATACTGGGGAAGGGCTAAAAATTATCAAGATTGAGCTGGAAAATAATAAGAATAATCTAGAAATTACTGGGAATGAGCTAGAAAATGATAGAGTTAATTTTGAAAATACTGGGGATGAGCTAAAGAACGTGGGGAATAATTGGAATAAGCTAGAAAATACTACGGATGAGCTAGTAAATACTTGGGACGAGCTGGAAAATATTAGGGATGACCTAGAAAATACTGGGAATGAGCTGGAAAACAATGGGGATGAGAAAGATATGACCTAGAAAATAATAAGAATAATCTAGAAATTACTGGCCGTGAGCTAGAAAATAAAAGGGATAATTTAGAAAATACCGGGAATGGGCTAGAAAATATCTAGGATCAGTCAGAAAATATCAGGGACAAGCTAAAAAATTATGTGAATGAGCTAGAAAATAATAGGGATCATCTAGAAAATACTTGGGAGGAGCTAAAAAAAAAGTGGGGAATATTTGGATTGAGTTAGAAAATATATATGAATGAGCTGGAAAATATTAGGGATGACCTAAAAAATACTGGAAATGAGCTAGAAAACACTAGGGATGAGATATATAATAATAAGAATATTCTAGAAAATCCCGGGGTTCACTTGGAAAATATTACGAATAAGCTAGAAACTACTAGGTATGAGCTAGAAAATATTAGGGATGAGCTAAAAATAATAGCAATCATCTAGAAAATACTGGGTATCAGCTAAAAAATAATGGGGAACATTCTGGGTGATCTACAAACTACTGGGGAAGACATAGAAAATACTGGGAATAAGCTAAAAATTATTAGGGATCATTAAAAAAAATAATATTGGTAATCAAAAAACTACTGGGAATGGGCTAGAAAATATTAGGGATGAGCTAGAAAATACTGGGTATGAGCTGGAAAAAAATAGGGATCATCTAGAAAGTACTTGGGACGAGCTAAAAATTAGTGGGGAATATTCGGAATGAGTTAGAACATATTAGGGAAGAGCTAGAAAATACTGTTGACGAGCTGGAAAATATTAGGGATGTCCTAGTAACAACTTGGGATGAGCTAAAAAGCACTGGGGATGAGCTGGATGAGCTAAAAATAATATGGAAAATCTAGAAAATACTGGGGAGGAGCTAAAAAGTAATGGTGAATATTCTGGATGATCTAGAAACTATAAGGAATGGCCTAGAAAATACTGGGGAAGGACTAAAAATTATCAAGGATGAGCTGGAAAATAATAACAATAATCTAGAAATTACTGGGGATGAGCTAAAAAAATAATAGGGATAATTTAAAAAATACTGGGGATGAGCTAAAAAACGTGGGGAATAATTGGAATAAGCTAGAAAATACTACGGAAGAGCTAGTAAATACTTGGGACGAGCTGGAAAATATTAGGGATGACCTAGAAAAAACTGAGAATGAGCTGGAAAACACTGGGTATGAGAAAGATAATAATAAAAATATTCTAGAAAATACTTGGGTTTACTTAGAAAATATTACAAATAAGCTAGAAACTACTGGGTATGAGCTAGAAATTATTAGGGATGAGCTAAAAATAATAGGGATCATGTAGAAAATACTAGGTATCAGCTAAAAAATAATGGGGAACATTCTGGATGATCTAGAAATTACTGGGGATGACATAGAAAATACAGAGGATAAGCTAAAAATTATTAGGGATCAGCTAAAAAAAATAATAGGGATAATCTGGAAAATACTGGGGATAGGCTAGAAAACATTAAGGATGAGCTAGAAAATACTGGGAATGAACTGGAAAAAAAATTGGGAAAAATCTAGAAAGTACTTTGGACGAGTTAAAAATTAGTGGGGAATATTCGGAATAAGCTCCAACATAATACAGTGGAAACCATATATAACAGGCCCGCTAATAGCAGGGATCCGGTAATAACAGGGATTTTTAAAATCCCCGTTTTTTGGTACTCTTTGTCTCTATTAAAAGTTATCGGCAATAACAGGGCCTCATCGGAGCCCAACCGGTTATAACAGGGACAAAGGCTCGTTAACAATGAGTAAAAAGTAAGAGAGAGAGAGAGAGAGTAACACAGTGATGGAGCAAGCCCACGCAAGCCATGCCACTGCAAGCACACGCAGTGTGTGAAGCGAGAGAGGGCTGCAGTTTGCTGCAGACCTCGATCTAGCCAGAAACCTAGCAACACGCACACATAATGTGTCACCAACGATGTCAAGCGCGAGAGAAAATGCCTTTCAATTGACAAAAATACGAAATAATCCAGATTGTTGACAAAAAGCAAGCTCCACTGGCAGAGATTTGTCGTCAGTTCGACATTCCACAAGTGTCGATTCACACCATTATCAAGGACAGAGAGAAGATAGTGGCAGCATACTCCAATGGAAAGTTTGCTCTGGATCGAAAGAAGATGAGACTACCCGATGCAGATGCCGTGGACAAGCTCTTCTGATGTGGTTTAAGGAGGCAAGGAGAAAGTCGGTGCCAAAACCCCTGTTCGTGGGTACTTGTGGCTAGGGAAACTACCCATGAATAAGTACAGCCGGATTAGTCCAAAAATGCTTACTTTCCTTTGCATTTCTGATTTAACAGGGATCGGATAAAACAGGACATTTTCTCTGCTCCCATCATCCCTGTTATATCAGGTTTCCACTGTAGGGAAGAGCTAAAAAATACTGTGGACGAGCTGGAAAATATGAGGGATGTCCTAGTAATCACTGGGGATGAGCTAAAAAAAACAGGGAAGAGCTAAAAAAACACTGGGGATGAGCTGGATGAGCTAAAAAAGATATGGAAAATCTAGAAAATACTGGGGAGGAGCTAAAAAGTAATGGGGAATATTCTGGATGATCTAGAAAATATAAGGAATGGCCTAGAAAATACTGGGGAAGGGTTAAAAATTATCAGGGATCAGCTAGAAAATAATAAGAAAACTCAAGAAATTACTGGGGATGAGCTAAAAAATAATAGGGATAGTTTAGAAAATACTAAGAATGGGCTAGAAAATATCAATGATAAGCTAGAAAATATGAATAAGTTAGAAAATTATGTGGATGAGCTAGAAAATAATAGGGAACATCTAGAAAATACTGGGGAACAGCTAAAAAAAAAAGGGGGGAATATTTTAAATGAGCTAGAAAATACTATGGATGAGCTAATAAATACTTGGGGCATGCTGGAAAAAATTAGGTATGATCTAAAAAATACTGGGAATGAGCTAGAAAACACTGGGGATGAGATAGAATGATAGATAATAAGAATATTTTAGAAGATACCGGGGTTGACTTATAAAATATTACGAATAAGCTAGAAACTACTGGGGATGAGCTAGAAAATATTAAGAAGGAGTTAAAAATAATGATAGGATCATCTAGAAAATACTGGGGATCAGCTGAAAAACAGTGGGGAATATCCCGAAAGAGCTAGAAAATATAAGGGATGACCTACAAAATACTGGGGATAAGCTAAAAATTATTAGGGATCAGCTAAAAAAATAATAGTGATAATCTAGAAAATACTGTGGATAGGCTAGAAAATATTAGGGATGAGCTAGAAAATACCGGGGATGAACTGGAAAAAAAATTGGGATCATTTAGTAAATATTTGGGACGAGCTAAAAATTAGTGGGGAATATTCAGAATGAGCTAGAAAATATTAGGGAAGAGCTAGAAAATACAGTTAACGACCTGGAAAACATTAGGGATGACCTAGTAAACACTGGGGATGAGCTAAAAAAACACTGGGGATGAGCTGGATGAGCTAAAAATAATATGGAAAATCTAGAAAATACATGGGAGGAGCTAAAAAATAAAGGGGAATTTTCTAGATGATCTAGAAAATATAAGGAATGGCCTAGAAAATATTGGATAAGGGCTAAAAATTATCTGGGATGAGCTAGAAAATAATAAAAATAATCTAGAAATTACTGGGGATGAACTAGAAAATAATAGGGATAATTTAGAAAATACTGGGAATGGGCTAGAAAATATCAGGGATAACCTAGAAAATATCAGGGATTAGCTAGAAAATTATGTGGATGAGCTAGAAAATAATAGGGATCATCTAGAAAATACTACGGATGAGCAGAAAAATAATAAAGATGACTTTAAAAATACTGGGAATGAGCTATAAAACACTGGGTACGAGATAGATAATAATAAGGATTTCTAGAAAATACCGGGGTTGACTTACTAAATTTTATGAATAAGCTAGAAACTACTGGGGATGAGCTAGAAAATATAATGGATTAGCTAAAAATAATAGGGATCATCTAGAAAATACTGGGTATCAGCTAAAAAATAATGGGGAACTTTCTGGATGATCTAGATATTACTGGGGATGACCTAAAAAATACTGGGGATAAGCTAAAAATTAGTGAGGATGAGTAAAAAAAAATAATAGGGATAATCTAGAAAATACTGGGGATAGGCTAGAAAACATTAGGGATGAGCAAGTAAATACTGGGAATGAGCTGGAAAAAAAAGGGATCATCTAGAAAATACTTGGGACGGGCTAAACATTTGTGGGGAATGTTCGGAATGTGTTAGAAAATATTAGGGAAGAGCTAGAAAATACTGTTGACGAAATGGAAAATATTAGGGATGACCTAGTAAACACTGGGGATGAGCTAAAAAACACTGGGGATGAGCTGGATGAGCTAAAAATAATATGAAAATCTAGAAAATACTGGGGAGGAGCTAAACAGTAATGGGAAATATTCTGGATGATTTAGAAAATATAAGGAATGGCCTAGAAAATACTGGGGAAGGGCTAAAAACTATCAAGGATGAGCTAGAAAATAACAAAAATAATCTAAAAAATACTGGGGATGAGCCAAAAAATAATAGGGATAATTTTAAAAATACTGGGAATGGGCTAGAAAATTTCAGGGATAGCTAGAAAATATCAGAGATAAGCTAGAAAATTATGTGGATGGGATAGAAAATAATAGGGATCATCTAGAAAATACGTACTGGGGATGAGCTTTAAAAAAAAGTGGGGAATATTTGAAATGAGCTAGAAAATACTACGGATGAGCTAATAAACACTGGGGGTGAGCTGGAAAATATTAGGGATGACCTAAAAAAAATACTGGGAATGAGCTATAAAACACTGGGGATGAGATAGATCATAAAAAGAATATTCTTTAAAATACCAGGGTTGACTTAGAAAATATTACCAAATAAGCTAGAAACTAATGGGGATGAGCTAGAAAATATTAGGGATGAGTTTAAAAATCATAGGGATCATCTAGAAAATACTGGGTATCAGCTAAAAAATAATGGAGAATATTCTGGATAATCAAGAAAATACTGGGGATGGCCTAGAAAATACTGGGGATAAGCTAAAAATTAGTAGGGATGAACTAAAAAAATAACAGGGATAATCTAGAAAATACTGGGGATAGGCTAGAAAATATTAGGGATGAGCTAGAAAAAATTAGGGAGAGGTAGAAAATACAGTTAACGACCTGGAAAACATTAGGGATGACCTAGTAAACACTGGGGATGAGCTAAAAACACTGGGGATGAGCTGGATGAGCTAAAAATAATATAGAAAATCTAGAAAATACTGGGAAGGAGCTAAAAAGTAATGGGGAATATTCTGGATGATCTAGATCATATAAGGAATGGCCTAGAAAATACTGGGTAAGGGCTAAAAATTATCAGGGATGAGCTAGAAAATAATCAGAATAATCTAGAAATTACTGTGGATGAGCTAGAAAATAATAGGGATAATTTAGAAAACACTGGGAATGGGCTAGAAAATATCAGGGATAACCTAGAAAATATCAGGGATAAGCTAGAAAATTATGTGGATGAGCTAAAAATAATAGGGATTATCTGGAAAATATTTGGTATCAGCTAGATCAAGAAATTACTGGGGATGACCTAGAAAATACTGGGGATAAGCTAAAAATTATTTGGGATGAGCTAAAATAATAATAGGGATAATCTAGAAAATACTGGGGATAGGCTAGAAAATATTAGGGATGAGCTAGAAAATACTGGGGATGAACTGGAAAAAAATGAGGATCATCTAGAAAGTACTTGGGACGAGCTAAAAATTTGTGGGGAATGTTCGGAATGAGCTAGAAATTATTAGGGAAGAGCTAGAAAATACTGTTGATGAGCTGGAAAATATTAGGGATGACCTAGTAAACACTGGGGATGAGCTAAAAAAACACTGGGGATGAGCTGGATTAGCTAAAAATAATATGAAAAATCTAGAAAATACTGGGGAGGAGCTAAAAAGTAATGGGGAATATTCTGGATGATCTAAAAAAAATAAGGAATGGCCTAGAAAATACTGGAGAAAGGCTAAAAATTATCAGGGATGAGCTAGAAAATAATAAGAATAATCTAGAAATTACTGGGGAAGAGCTAGAAAATGATAGGGATAATTTTAAAAAATACTAGAAATGGGCTAGAAAATATCAGGTATAAGCTAGAAAATAACAGGGATAAGCTAAAAAATTCTGTGGATGAGCTAGATAATATTAGGGATGAGCTAGAAAATAATAGGAATCATCTAGAAAATACTGGGGATGAGCTTAATAAAAGTGGGGAATATTCTAAGTGAATGAGCTAAAAAATATTAAGGATGACCTAGAAAATACTGAGGATCAGCAAAAATTTATAAGGGATGAGTTATAAAAATAATACGGGTAATTTAGAAAATACTGGAGATGGGCTAGAAAATATTAGGGATGAGCTAGAAAATACTGGGGATGAACTGGAAAAAAATAGGAATCATCTAGAAAATACTTGGGACGAGCTAAAAATTAGTGAAGAATATTCGGAATGAGCTAGAACATATTAGGGAACAGCTAGAAAATACTGTTGACGAACTGGAAAATATTAGGGATGACATAGTAAACACTTGGGATGAGCGAAAAAACACTGGGGATGAGCTGGATGAACAAAAATAATATGGAAAATCTAGAAAATACTGGGGAGGAGCTAAAAAGTAATGGGAAATATTCTGGATGATCT
>NW_004797881.1:0-23790 GCF_000002075.1 Aplysia californica | reverse complement strand
AATACATGAGAGGAGCTAAAAAGTAATGGGGAATATTCTGGATGATCTAGAAAATATAAGGAATGGCCTAGAAAATACTGGGTAAGGGCTAAAAATTATCAGGGATGAGCTAGAAAATAATAAAAATAATCTAGAAATTACTGAGGAAGAGCTAGAAAAGAATAGGGATAATTTAGAAAATACTAGAAATGGGCTAGAAAATATCAGGTATAAGCTAGTAAATATCAGCGATAAGCTAGAAAATTATGTGGATGAGCTAGAAAATAATAGGGATCATCTAGAAAATACTGGGGATGAGTTTTAAAAAATGGGGAATATTTGGAATAAGCTATAAAATACTACAAATGAGCTAGAAAATACTGGGGGCGAGATAGAAAATAAAAAGAATATTTTTTAAAATACCGAGGTTAATTTAGAAAATATTACGAGTAAGCTAGAAACTACTGGGGATGAGCTAGAAAATATTAGGGATGAGTTAAAAATAATAAGGATCATCTAGAAAATACACGGTATCAGCTAAAAAATAATGGGGAACATTCTGGATGATCTAGACATTACTGGGGATGGATGACCTAGAAAATACTGGGGATAAGCTAAAAATTATTAGGGATGAGCTGAAAGAATAATAGGGATAACCTTGAAAATACTGGGGATAGGCTAGAAAATATTAGGGATGAGCTAGAAAATACTGGGGATGAGCTGAAAAAAAATAGGGATCATCTAGAAAATACTTAGAAAGAGCTAAAAATTAGTGGGGAATGTTCGGAATGAGCTAGAAAATATTAAGGAAGAGCTAGAAAATACAGTTGACGAGCTGGAAAATATTAGGGATGTCCTAGTAAACACTGGGGATGAGCTAAAAAAAACAATTGGGATGAGCTTAATGAGTTAGAAATAATATGGTAATTCTAGAAAATACTGAAGAGGAGCTAAAAAGTAATGGGGACTATTCTGGATGATCTAGAAAATATAAGGAATGGCCTAGGAAAGACTGGGAAAGGGCTACAAATTATTAGCGATGAGCTAGAAAATAATAGGGATAATTTAGAAAATACTGGGAATGGGCTAGAAAATATCAGGGATAACCTAGAAAATATCAGGGATTAGCTAGAAAATTATGTGGATGAGCTAGAAAATAATAGGGATTATCTAGAAAATACTGGGGATGAGCTAAAAAAAAGTGACAAATATTTGGAATGAGCTAGAAAATACTACGGATGAGCAGGAAAATGATAAAGATAACTTAAATCATACTGGGAGTGAGCTATAAAACACTGGGGATGAGATAGATAATAATAAGGATTTCTAGAAAATACCGGGGTTGACTTAATAAATATTATGAATAAGCTAGAAACTACTGCATGAGTTAGAAATAATAATAAGGACAATCTAGAAAATACTGGGCAAGAGCTAAAAAGTAATGGTGAATATTCTGGATAATCTAGGAAATATAAGGAATGGCCTAGAAAATACTGGGGAAGGGCTAAAAATTACCAGGAATGAGCTAGAAACTAATAAGAATAATCTAAAAATTACTGGGGATGAGCTATAAAATAATAGGGATAATTTTTAAAATACTGGAAATGGGCTAGAAAATATCAGGGATAAGCTACAAAAGTCACTAATCTGGTAAACACTGGGGATGAGCTAAAAAAACCCACTAGGGATGTGCTGAATGACCTAGAAATAATATATAAAAATCTAGAAAATACTGGGGAGGAGCTAAAAAGTAATGGAGGATATTCTTGATGATCTAGAAAATATAAGGAATGGCCTTGAAAATACTGGGGAAGGGCTAAAAATTATCAGGGATGAGCTAGAAAATAATAAAAATAATCTAGCAATCTGGATTATCTAGAAATTACTGGGAATGACCTAGAAAATACTGGGGATAAGCTAGAAATTATTAGGGATGAGCTAAAAGAATAATAGGGATAATCTAGAAAATACCGGGGATAGGCTAGAAAATATTAGGGATGACTAGAAAATACTGGGGATGAGTTGGAAAAAAATAGGGATCATCTAGAAAATACTGGGGATAGGCTAGAAAACATTAGGGTTGAGCTAGAAAATACTTGGGGTGAACTGGAAAAAAATAGAGATCATATGGAAAATACTTGGGACGAGCTAAACATTAGTGGGGAATATTCGGATTGAGCTACACAATATTAAGGAAGTGCTAGAAAATACTGTTGATTAGCTGGAAAATAGTAGGCATGACCTAGTAAACACTGGGAATGAGCTAAAAAACACTGGGGATGAGCTAGATGAGCTAGAAATAATATGGAAAATCTAGAAAATACATGGGAGGAGCTAAAAGGTAATGGGGAATATTCTGGATGATCTAGAAAATACAAGGAACGGCCTAGAAAATACTGGGTAAGGGCTAAAAATTATCAGGGATGAGCTAGAAAATAATAAGAATAATCTAGAAATTACTGGGGATGAGCTAGAAAATAATAGGGATAATTTAGAAAATACTGGGAATGGGCTAGAAAATATCAGGGATAACCTAGAAAATATCAGGGATTAGCTAGAAAATTATGTGGATGAGCTAGAAAATAATAGGGATTATCTAGAAAATACTGGGGATGAGCTAAAAAAAGTGAGGAATATTTGGAATGAGCTAGAAAATACTACGGATGAGAAGGAAAATAATAAAGATAACTTAAAACATACTGGGAATGAGCTATAAAACACTGGGAATGAGATAGATAATAATAAGGATTTCTAGAAAATACCGGGGTTGACTTAATAAATATTATGAATAAGCTAGAAACTACTGGGGATGAGCTAGAAAATAAGATGGATGAGCTAAAAATAATATGGATCATCTAGAAAATACTGGGTATCAGCTAAAAAATAATGGGGAACTTTCTGAATGATCTAGAAATTACTGGGGATGACCTATAAAATACTGAGGATAAGCTAAAAATTATTAAGGATGAGTTTTAAAAAATAATAGGGATAATCTAGAAAATACTGGGGATAGGCTAGAAATATTAGGGGTGAGCTAGAAAATACTGGGGATGAGCTGGAAAAAATAGGAATCATCTAGAAAAGACATGGGACGAGCTAAAAATTAGTGGGGAATGTTCGGAATGAGCTAGAAAATATTAAGGAAGAGCTAGAAAATACAGTTGACGAGCTGGAAAATATTAGGGATGACCTAGTAAACAATGGGGATGAGCTAAAAAACACTGGGGATGAGCTGCATGAGCTAGAAACAATAATAAGGACAATCTAGAAAATACTGGGCAAGAGCTAAAAAGTAATGGTGAATATTCTGGATAATCTAGGAAATAGAAGGAATGGCCTTGAAAATACTGGGGAAGGGCTAAAAATTATCAGGGATGAGCTAGAAAATAACAAAAATAATCTAGCAATTACTGGGGATGAGCTAGAAAATAATAGGGATAATTTAGAAAATACTGGGGATAGGCTAGAAAATATTAGGAATAAGCTAGAAAATATCAGGGATAAGCTAGAAAATTATGTGGATGAGCTAGAAAATAATAGGGAACATCTAGAAAATACTGGGGATGAGCTAAAAAAAAAAGTGGGAAATATTTGAAATAAGCTAGTAAATACTACGGATGAGCTAATAAACACTGGGAGCCAGCTGGAAAATATTAAGGATGACCTAGAAAATACTGGGAATGAGCTATAAAACACTGGGGATGAGATAGATCATAAAAAGAATATTCTTTAAAATACCGTGGATGACTTAGAAAATATTACGAATAAGCTAGGATAATAGGGACTATCTATAAAATACTGGGTATCAGCTAAAAAATAATGGGAAACATTTTGGATGATGTAGAAATTACTGGGGATGACCTAGAACATACTGGGGATAAGCTAAACATTATTAGGGATGAGCTAAAAATTAGTGGGGAATATGCGGAATGAGCTAGAAAATATTAGGGAGGAGCTAGAAAATACTGTTGACGAGCTGGAAAATATTAGGGTTGACCTAGTTAACACTGGGAAGAGCTAAAAAAACACAGGGGATGATTTGGATAACCTAGAAATAATATGTAAAATCTAGAAGACACTGGGGAGAGCTAAAAAGTAATGGGGAATATTTTGGATGATCTAGAAAATAAAAGGAATGGCCTAGAAAATAATGGTGAAGGGCTAAAATTTATCAGGGATGAGTTAGAAAATAAAAAGAATAATCTAAAAATCACTATGGATGAGCTAGAAAATAATGGGGATAATTTAGAAAATACTTGGGATATGCTAGAAAATATCAGGAATGAGCTAGGAAAAAGTATGTGGATAAGCTAGATAATATTAGGGATGAGCTAGAAAATAATAGGGATCATCTAGAAAATACTGGGGTTGAACTAAAAAAAAGTGGGGAATATTTGGAATTAGCTAGAAAATACTACAGATGAGCTAGAAAATACTGGGGGCGAGATGGAAAACATTAGGGATGACCTAGAAAATACTGGGAAGGAGCTAGAAAACACTGGGGATGAGATAGATAATAAAAAGAATATTCTAGAAAATACCGGGGTTGACTTAGAAAATATTACGAATAAGTTAGAAACTACTGGGGATGAGCTAGACAATGATAGGAATGAGCTAAAATATTATGGACCATCTAGAAAATACTGGGTATCAGCTAAAATATAATGGGGAACATTCTGGATGATCTAGAAATTACTGGGGAGGACCGAGATCTAGAAAATACTGGGGATAAGCTAACATTTATTAGGGATGAGCTAAAAAAATAATAGGGATAATTTAGAAAATACTGGGGATAGGCTAGAAAATATTAGGGATGAGCTAGAAAATACTGGGGTTGAGCTGGAAAAAAATAGGGATCATCTAAAAAGTACTTGGGACGAGCTAAAAATTAGTAGGGAATATTCGGAATGAGCTAGAAAATATTAGGGAAGAGCTAGAAAATACTGTTGACGAGCTGGAAAATATTAGGGATGACCTAGTAAACACTGGGGATGAGCTAAAAAACACTGGGGATGAACTGGATGAGCTAGAAATAATATGGAAAATCTAGAAAATATTTTGGAGGAGCTAAAAAGTAATGGGGAATATTCTGGATGATCTAGAAAATATAAGGAACTGCCTAGAAAATACTGGGGAAGGGCTAAAAAATTATCAGGGATGAGCTAGAAAATAATAAGAATAATCTACAAATTACTGGGGATGAGCTACTAAAAAATTATTTGGGAGGAGCTAGAAATAATAGTGATAATCTTGGAAATACTGGGGATGAGTTAAAAATGTGGATAATATTTGGAATGAGCTACAAGAAATTAGGGAACAGCTAGAAAATACTGGGGACGAGCTGGAAAATATTAAGGGTGAGCTAAAAAATACTGGGAATGAGCTAGAAAACACTTGGGATGAGCTAGAAAATAATAAGAATAATCTAGAAACTATTGGGAATGAGCTACAAAATATTACAAAAGAGCTAGAAACTACTGGGGATGATCTAGAAAATATTTGGGATGAGCTTGAAGTAATACGGATAAACTAGAAAATCCAGGGGACGAGCTAAAAAATAATGTGAAATATTCTGGATGAGCTAGAAAATATAAGGGATGACATAGAAAATACTGGGGATAAGCTAAAAATTATTAGGGATGAGCTAGAAAATAATAGGGGCAATCTAGAAAATACTGAGGATGGGCTAGAAAATATTAGTGATGAGATAGAAAATAATAGGGACAATCTAGAAAATTCTGTGGATGAGCAAGACATGGGGTCTTTTTTTTTTCTCCACACAGATCCGCTCTGTTATCCACATCTCTTTTTCTGCTACATCTTTTGTCCAGTCAAATCTATCAACGGATCCTGTTGATGACCATCTCTGAGTAAGCAGCGCTGATGTCCCCTTCAACATGGTAGCGTCGTGAATGTTCTCCGGACAGATAGTTGAACATTTCTGTCAGGTTCTGACGTTCTGAAGACATCTGTCAGTGGAAAGAAAGAAAGAAAGAAAGAGAGAAAATGTTTTTGTATGGATTTCAACAGCCGGTCATCACGTCGTACATAAAATAACACGTAAAAATAAAAACTATTGATTCATTATGAAGTGATACAGGACTTACAGGCTTCAGATTTCCAAGAACTACAACATTTATAGATCCATGTGACAACGGTTATAACTCAAGGACAGTACAACTAAAACTGAAAGCCTGACTGGCACAACGTAAAATATTTGTTCTCATTGCTCCGGGTATTAAAAATGGGAAAAAAATTTATTTAACAATTTTCAACAGTTCCCAGAAACCATAAGATCTTATTGATGTCATATACAATAAATGGCAACATTATCTTCCAGAATTGTTCCTTGTTGAATAAAAAAAAAATTTGAAGTTCAAGAAAAAATTGTAATCTCTACCAATGAATAAAGTGCTGAATCTAAAAGAGACTGGGGTGCCAGAGAAATCACAAAGTAGAGTGGAAATTGTCCAAGACAGCCACCCATTATTGAGGAGAAAAGTGATTGTTTTAGACAGGTGGTTGTCTTGGACAGGTGTTATTATAATTCAGGAAAACACAAAGGAGGAAGTGGGAAGTGGCCGTTTGTACAGGTGATTGTCTTAGACAGGTGGCCATTAAGGCAGGTTCAACTATTGTTGTAAATTTAAAACCTGCAAATTCACACAAGAAATGTACACCGATGATATCTACCATTGACATTTTTTTTTACATTCTCACCAAACACAGTTTTCTTCACACACACAGGTAGGGGAGCGGTCAGTGAGATACTGACTCCATATTGGCACTGGCTTGACCGGCCTCAGACCACAGGGCAGGGAACACTGCTGGGGATGACAAATGACAATCCTCTAGTTTTTTTTCTTTCTCTCCACAAAATTACATCTGGTTAGTTTTTTATTTAGCTTATACTATGAAAGTAAATATGAAAATGATAATAATACAAATAATAATAATAATAACGATATAATGATAATAGTAACAATTATAATATTAATAATAATTCGATGCTGATATTGATAATTATAATACTAATAATACTACTACTAATAAACTACTACTGATAATATGATTAATAATACTAATACTAATTATAATACTGCAGTGGAAACGACAAGGAGCACGAGGCAGGGGTAGGCCACGGGAAACATGGAGGAGATGCGTGGAAAGGGACATGAGAGAAATGAAGCTCACTTGGAACGAGCTTGGAAGGATGGCTCAGGACAGAGATAAATGGAAGGAGCTTGTATGTGGCCTATACCCTGCCAGGGGTGAAAGGCATTGATGATGATGATGATGATGATGATGATGATGATGATGATGATGATGATGATGAATTATAATACTAATAAAAATAATGAACTATATAAAACGGATAGGGCCAACAGAAAGACTGGAAATCACGCATCCGTCGAACTGTGCCTGCGGTCCGTTTTTTTTCTCTTCTTCTTTATCTTTGTAAGATATCCCTTGAACTACGAATCCATTGAACTACCGAGGCCGGTCCTGACAAATCCAAGCTATCCGTGTTATACTGTAGTGTGATGTCAAGGGACATAACTCTTATCATTACTATGGGGATAAGAAAATAAAGGGAGTAGCACGCCCTTGGATAACGTCACATTGAGAGGCGGGGAAAAAAGCCGACGTCGTCTGAGAGAGACTCACAGAAGGTCAGCCGAACACAGGACCATGACAAGACAACATCGATCCTGGACCGGGGCCCCCTGGCAGACAACGGCTCATCGGACCCTCAGGTAACTTTACACAGTAATAATAATAATGATAATAACAATAATAATGACAATAAAATAATAATAATGATAATAATAACAATAACAATAATAATAAAAACCGTTCATCCATCCATGTTTGATAATGATCAGTGCATCTGCAGAAGGAATGTCCTTCACGTCACAACGGCACAGTTACAATCTTTTCTTCCATGACTGGATAGCTAAAGTTTTACATTTCTACTGTTAGAAGTTGTGGGGAAGAAAGAAAAATTTTCTTTTTAAATCTTGACCCTTAATTATTATTTTTTAAATCTCTTTCAGCCCTGTATTAAAAACCGCTCTTTCGATGCAAAACGACTTACTAGCTGGGCCCCCTTTCGATGAAAGGAATGGTCGGTGCTTCAATATCAACTGAAAGTCATTGGCCCACTATATTTACACTCTACTGGAATGGGGAAATAAATCTTGAGAGAGGCAAAAAATTAGAAGGTCTGGATTCTAGATCTATACTCTTAAAACAAAATGCACCTCGCAAAATATCACTTCCGGATTTCCTAAAATCAAAACCTACCTTGCCTGTCATTTCATGACAGCGACACCATCCTGCCCTATATTTCAGTAAAAAGAAAAATCTTGTTGATTACATTTCCCATCAGTCTAGATATCTCCACGCGAGTCTCGAAAATTACTCACCCTGTCTGTAGAATCGCGTTTCTTAGGTGAATGGTTGAGAGTAGTGTTGAGGAATATGTGTAAACTTTAGAATATTTTAGGTGTATGCTGTAAATTCCCTATTTTTTTCTCCCCGCTTAAAGCTTACATTAAAGAAAACATGTCCCTTAGGTGTTAAAAAAGCTGTTTCGACAATGATGCTTCATCAAAAATTATTTTTAAAAACAAAACAAAAAAACAAGGGTAGCTTTTTTTTACACAAATGCTGTCACAATGATAAGTCTCAAATACCTCGCCTTAACCTGAATGATTGATGAAAAAACAGGCAGAGGCCAAGACCAACATGTTGAAAAAATCTTAACTTCCAAGATAATTGTCTTAAAATGTATCCCTCTCAATCTGGGTAGGCCCTGACAACCTGACTGACTAAAAAGTGTTGATGGGGGTGTAAAACATTTACAATCATTACAATCAATCTTTAATTTGTCTGAGAGAAATGTTGACTTGACCGCAAGACAAAACCTGGACTTACTGTTTGTGGTCCACTGTGTTATCTAACCAGCCGATT
Organism: Aplysia californica; assembly: GCF_000002075.1. Classification (NCBI taxonomy): domain Eukaryota; kingdom Metazoa; phylum Mollusca; class Gastropoda; order Aplysiida; family Aplysiidae; genus Aplysia; species Aplysia californica. The sequence continues at coordinate 14,835 of NW_004797881.1, read as the reverse complement.
GCGCCACAGAGCTTAGACCTTTCCTGGATCCGAACCGTCAAGATGTCTTTGTCCGTGAAAACTTCGTATTCTATGGTTAGGGGAGAGAACTATGGCTGTATCTCCAGGAAGAGCGAGATTTCTATGGCACTCAGGAACAGACGACTGTAGGGATCTGAAACAAAATGAAAAAGAAACAAATACGTAGAAACATAATTCTAAATAATGCAACCAGAGGATCTTGAAAAAAACTCAAGATAAAGAACTGTTTATTTATGGATTTAATTAGATCACAAAGCTTACTTATTTTGACTCACAAAAACACAGAAGCTCAGGATAAAATTTTTATCCAAAGAAAGGTATTAGAAAACAGTGGAAGGGGAAGACGGGAACAGCTAGAGCATCAATGACTTGACTGGAGCAAACATCAGCCCAGCAGAAAGAGAAACAAATAGTGGTGGCAAATGGAAACCAAGAGGGAAATGGGAAAATCACTTTCTGAGACAAGGAGGAGCATTTTTTAAATATTATGTAGCTTTTCACTCTGTCAAATTTTCACTTTCTTTAAGCTCTATCTGTTTTTTGTTGGGCGAAATCTTCAAGATAACAAGCCTAAAAAAGACAAAACTTGAAGGGCGGCCAGAACAAGAACATTGTGTGAGTGGTCACAGATGAGAAAATGGACACGACACATTAAAGGGACATAAAAAAAATATTATCTTAATCTTGATTGAAATAATTTTATGGATTGCATCCCTTTAACCATTTCCTAATGGCACAAAAAGAAATTTACCTTCCTTACCACGCCTGTTGTGCAAGTTTTCAGAAACAACCTCACTGGCTGGGCCAGCAGGAATTCTGTTTCAAGAAAGAGCAAAAATTGCAAAAAGAAGGATGATTTAAAGGACACACATATATCGCAGTCACAAGCCACAACTTTCCATTTGATTTTACACAGCTGCCAACTTTTCCAAACAACAAAGATAGTGGGCACTGGCCAAGTAACCCCACTACAAACCTTCCACATACATTTTTATGTATTCAATAAATTCATACTCAACAGCTGGCTATGGTAACAGACACAACTACAATCTTTGTTCTCATTATTATAAATTTGCTTTACACACAAAGACACACACATACAGCTCTCTCTCTCTCTCTCACACACACACACACACACACACACACATATATATATATATATATATATATATATATATATACACACACACTATGATTAAGTACACACACATTATAAACACACACTAAACAAGAACAAGACCATGGTTTACTTTGGAATGTTCAATCCAGAAAAAGTTGACGTTTTACGTAGAAAGCTTCTCTCCATAGCAACAGCCAGTTGTTCCACCGGTGTGAAGGACCAGTTTTGGTGCTCTTTTAAGCCACTTTCAGCACAGGTAGAAAGTACAGATGGAAACAGCTGGGGACAGAGAATGCAATTTCTTCACATCAGAAATAATCAAAAGTATGCTCCTAATTTTATCAGTTTTATAGAGACGTCCGTCTGAAGTCAACTTTCTCAATGAGCTTTAAAAGGCATGATTCTATTTCAAATACTATTTCCTGTATTGAAATGTATGTTACACCAACTATATCAATCAATAAAATAAACAAACACCAACAATGTGGCAGTGACAGGAAGACAGGTTTTCAAGGAGCCTAGTTCCCCCTGATAGATCACACCTATAACATCTTATACATAGATAGTTTAGAACGTCCCTCGCCATCAGCATAACAGCTCATAAAATAGCTCTCTGTACTTTGTCATTCGTAATGATGAGACTTCAGCCTGATATCTGCTTCAAATGAAGAAAAAAAATCAGAAATATTATTTTATTTTGGTTTACCGCCATATGATCATCGGATGAACCGTGTTTGGTTTCGGCAGACTCCACTGTAGTTTGTCTTCTTTTCCCTCTATGTCTCGCTAAAGTCTGTCGTTTCAGTAAAAATTTCATTCCCCTGTTCCTCACATTAGTTTCTGGTTGACCTTTGCTCTCTCCTCTGTCCAGGAGGTACACCAGGTCTCTGTCACTGAGACACAGACGTTTGTCTTGTGAGCAAATATCTCCCCACTGTAATGAAACAATAAAACCATGTCATAAAGATAAACATTAGGTAACCATCATCAGGTTTATTTATTACATAAATCTATTTCAAATACACATTTTAACCTAGCATCATTATCATTATTGCAATAGAGAGACAGTAACGGGTGTCTAAAATAAGAGGGCCCATTTAAAGGGCTGTTTAACTCAGTCATCTTTCGACCGGTTTCAACAAAACTTTTTTTTTTTTTAATTCAACCATGGGTACGTTACACCAGTCAAAATGAAAAACCATGATTGAATTTCTTCCTACATTATATTTACAGATTTGATGTCCCTACATTAAACATTTTCAGTTTGATAGGAATTATTAATTTTGAATTTTGCCCAGGTGGCGGTCGAAGCATACTCTTATCAATGTTGGACCATCAAAGGATCTTTAAGGTGTGTAACTTAAACATGGAACCTTCGAGATTTTTTGCCCTTATCCGAGACGACTGGGTGTTAGATCTTACCTACCATAAGACATAAGATCACAGGTGTGGCTGAAAGACAGCAGGAGGAAGGAGCGAAGAAGTAGCAGTAGAAAGGCAACAAAAAGAGCCAGGAGCCCAAAGGAGGGGGAAAGGGGGGGGGGGGGGTAAAAAGTGAAGACGAAATCAGACGACAGAACATGGTTAGAGAGCAGGTTAAAGGAGGTGAAAGGAGAAGATTTTAGAAAAGAAAACTTTAAATTTCTGTCGCTGTCAGGTTTCGAACGTATGGGACCTATTGAATGAGAGGAGAACACCGTAACCTCTAGACCACGAGAGCACCAGAATTTTATTTGTTCGAAGTTTTATCGAAATTAATGCCTAGATGACTGAGCTATTGCCATTTAATGGGGTCCTTCTTTTTTTAAGACACCCTGTATTCCAGAAAACTACATTTTCAGGGAGGAGTTCCGAAGAGGGCTGGTACTTACCATGACAACGTCCACTGAGCAAACTATACAAGAGTTCGGGTTAGGGTTAGAATTAGGGTCAGATCTAGGGTTAGGGTTAAGGTTTGGGTTAAGAAAGTGAGTTGTTGGTCGGCCGGAGAGAGAGAGAGGGAGGGAGATTTAGATCTAGATCTAGATTCTAGAATCTAAATTCACTCCCACAATGGTCATCATGTAAACAAACGGGATCGCAATTGTACAGGAGTTCCCCTAGATCTTCCAAAAACATCTTGTTCTGGATCAGCAGCACTGAGGTACCAAACACAGCCTGGCTTATTTTCACTAGAGTCTAGTCAAATACTATAGATTAGATATCTAGTAGGCTACAACAAATATTACCGAACTTTAAACACCTGTAACTGGCTAAGAAATTAAGTAACATTAGTGATTTTGGTATCAAATTTCTCAGAAAAGCGAGCTCTATCCATCTGGCACATCAAAACAGTTGTGTGTGAGAAAATTTATGTCAGATTAGACTGACAAAATACTCAAAATATGGTCAAAGAGAGGTAACCGTGAAAAATACTTAAGGGGGTGAATTTTTAGGGTTATCTTCCCTTTAACTAATACCCAAAGATTGTAGCCTAATACAATAACTCACAGCTTGATGTCCAACGCGTCTGACATGGGTACTTTCTTACTCTCATTGGCATTGCCGGCGTGCCCCGATTTACATGGACAATCTCTGAACTCCCATCTTGCTTCCCACTAGCTCTAGTATTCTAAACACCACCATTCTGTCTCGAAAAGTAGGCTACTAATTCATCTGTTGATCCGTGCTTGTCATGCCCTTGAAACTCTGTGTCTCATAGTGGGTGGCATTACTTCCGTTTACACATGGGTGACAGCACTTCCGCGAAATGGGGTACTAATTAGTATAGCATCTTTGCTTTTGCCGGAAATACGCACGAAAAAAATAATATTCCATTAAAAAAAACATATCATGTTATATAGACAGCAGAAGGTAATTTCCAAGGGGAAAAAAGTTTACAAGTCACTCATTCTCCAAAAAACATTTTAGGAGAACCAATTGCTGCTTTGCTAACGCACGTGCTTTTAGCGAAACGATACAAATCCACCTTTTGTATGTCAAAGAAAAACCGAAACTAGATCTAGTACAATATGGTGTTTACACAAAAGATGATGACGTAATAGTAAAGATATAATGTGTACACCAAGATCAATGACGCAGATACACATTGCGCCGGAAATACGCGCGGAAAAAATAATATTCCCTTTAAAAAACATATAATATTATATTGACTGAAGAGGGTAATTCACAATACAAAACAAGCTTACAAGTCATTCGTACTCTAAAAAAACATTTTAGGATCGAGTGATGATTAGATCTAGATCTAGATCTAGATCTATACTGCTCTGCTGACTCACGCGCTTTTAGTGAAACGATAAAAATCCTGCTTTTGTATAGTTTCAAAGTAAACAAGCATGAACTGGTAGGCCTACCCTCTCATCAGTGAGAGCGGGACAAAATGCTAATAATATTATGATAGTGATTTAGATCTAGATTCTAGATCTACTAGATCTAGATCTAGATAATTTAAAATAACTTCCTCAGAGAAGATGAGGATTTTAAACAAAAACACAAACTAGATCTAGACTAGATCTAGATTCTAGATCTAGATCTAGATCTAAATGCTTTTGGTGACATTTTATATTATACACATATCAGGAGGAAGTTAACAAAGACTTACGAAGAAAAATGCTTTCCGTTGCTATGGTACACTCCGTCAAACGGACGGCAAAATCATTAAAAATGTTAGGAAAACTCGTCAAAGCTCGTTTCTCTATACCTTATGGGTTACCCTACTACTACTACCTGTAGGTCTGTCATCATTAGCACTGTTTGAACTTGCATGGATCAACCTAGATCTAGGCTAGACCAATAGACAAGGCTGAAATGAAGTTGATACCGTCGCCTTGTCAGCTGCACCAAAAAACGCTCCTCAAGTTCAAATTTGGGCGCCAGGAAGTTCGGGAGTATTCAAATAAAAGATCTGACTGACTCCCTATAGATCTAGATCTATAGCCTTGACGTCTAGCCTAGCACTAGCCTAGGCTATGTATAAGCAAACAAGTCCAAGGAAAATCTAGATCTAACAACTTAAACGAAGTTGTAGAATGAACTGATGAACTGGTTCAAAGAAAAAAGAAAAAGGGTGAAGAAATTGAAAGAAAAGATGCGGGGTTTTTTCTCATGATTTGGCACGCTCTTTGTGTAAAACGACTCGATAGGTGCGAGCCAGAGAGTAAAAATAATTAATGTGCTAGATCTAGTTAATCTAGATCTAGATTCTAGATTTCAAAGTTAAATGACGCGCTGCTATTTAATTTAAAAATCTGTGTTGACAATTCGCTATCAGCTGAGTCTGGGTCATAATTCCCCGGCTATGACACTGAAAAACCTAGATAGATCTAGATCTAAAACCAGGAGATTGTCTACTACTACTAGCGAAGGATCCGATCTGGAATCTGTGTTTGATTTCACAAATATTTAGGTTTGAGGAATGGAAGAAATGTCAAACATCATTAGATCTAGATCTAGATATATTAGATCTAGATAGATATCTAGATTAGCCTAGTAGACCTCGCCTAGATCTAGATCTAGATATCTAAATTTAGATCTAGATCTAGGTATCTAGATCTATTCTAGACCTAGAATCTAGATTTAAGGTACATCGCATAAGAAGCTCCGTTCAATGCCGGCGAACTAGATTCTAAATTCTAGATTCTAGATCTAGATCTAGATCTATAGGCCTATATATAATAATAATATGCCGGTGTAACACGCTCAGAACACTACCGTGCAATAAAGACTACCGTAGTGGTTTTGGTGTAAGCTTTCATGCCATAACCACTACCATAGTGATTTTTGCACATTTATGCTGTAAACACTACCCTAGTGATTTTGGCGTACGCTAAAAACTAGTAAAAACGCTAGGCCTATCTCTTAAGCTAAAAACACTACCGCTTACACGCCAGATTGACTACCCACGCCAAAAACACTAGCCTATCATCATTCTTCGCCAATAAACACTACTGCGGTTGTTTTCGTGGTTTAAACATGATGCTCAAAACACTATCCCAGTATTTTTAAGACCAGTAGATCAACTTTGGGCTATTATAACTAAAAGATGGCACCTGAAATGAGGGTTTAGCTTCAAATTTGTGTTTTATCCTTTAGTTTAGCCATTATTGTCTCATTTTCCCAAGGATTATGCCTCAAATAGAATATTATTATATTTCTTCTAAAATGCTTTTAAAAGGTAGTGATGTACTACTTCTGAGAACAAATTTTGAATCAAAATTGCATTTTCCTCGAAATCATATCATTCTGTACATTTTTTGCTAAAGTTAGAAGTTTAAGAATGGATTTAAATTTAAATGAAACTTGGCAGAGATGTGGTCCAAATAAAGCTTAGCAAGATATCACATGCTTTTTTAATATCTTATTTCTACCTAAAGTTATTGATGTTTGTAAGTTTAAAAAATACATCTAGATCTAGATCTAATAAGGCTTTTAAAAAAAATTTTCAATGACTAATTTTTTAAAGATATTTTTTTTCTCCAAAAATATAAATCTATAAGATACATATGTAACTGAAAAAGCTTGTGATGTCTTGACTTTTTTAGATTTAAAAAACATGCCAAAAATGGTTCATTTTCCTTGTGGCCACCGTTACCATGGCAACTGCAAGATTTGTCCACAAAATAGATTATTGCAAATCACTCACAATACGATCCTTAATAATATTAGTGGTTTTTGAAGTCTCTATAGTAGTGCATTCGGCGTGAGAAACCGAAAATAGTGGGGTTTGTGTGATTGTATAACAGAGGCCTATATTGCCTGAGGCTAAGAATAATATACGTACATCTGGTGGTTGATCTCTAGATCTAAATCTAGTGTTTTTTTAGGGACAGTAGTTTATTTAGCGTGATCATTGATCGGGATAGATCTAGTTGGTTTTTTTTTTAAAGCATAGATCTACTTGAATAGTAAATTTTGCTTGAAAGAGAGGGAACTCATTGATACAGATCTAACCAGAAATAGTGATTTTGACGTGAAGGCTTATATTATGCTATAAACACAAACGATAGTGGATTTTGCGTGATGGTAGTGAATGTACTTTACGTACATCTGATGGTAGTGTTTATTTGCGGGACAGTAGTTTATTCAGCGTGAAGGTCTGTGCTATAAACGCTACTACTAGTGCTTTCAGCGTTGCCAAAATGACTATGGTAGTGTTTCTTGCATAGAGTGATTTGGGCTTATTACATCGGCATGTATTCTGTTGACGGGTCAGAGAAGTATACGCCTATCAAGATCAAGATCTAGATCTAGATATTTAATCAACTAAAATTGTTGGCGCAATGGTCAATACAGTTTTGTTATGGTTTTAAAGTAAATAGTCAGATGCCTCATCCATGAAGCACACGCGTTTTAGTTTTGTCAGTGTGTGTGTGTGTGTGTGGGGGGGGGCTGTTTTTGTTTTTTAATAATAAATAATCATCGCTTTGTGAATGTGATACTTATAGCTGAATTTATTTCGCTATGTCACGCATGATGTTCTCATTTCCCTCACTTTGGAAATATCGCTACCTACCTCAGAATCACAAAGTTCTGTCTGACATTTTTGGCCGTTGTGAGTTACGACCATGAGATAAAAAATCACATGCTCTATCGGCTCTATTAAAGCAGAAAGATTATTTTGAGTCCTTATCAAGATAGTCAAAGAATTGCGGACCTATTGGAAAAAGCTTGACATATTGTGAAACTCAAAATTTTTTACGACAAATTAATCAAAACTAGGCGTAGGTTCTGACCAAAAATAGGCCTATAATACCGGTATATTATGGCCAAAGAATATAGCAGCAAAATATTTGGTCAGTGCACGAGACTTGTAATTGTGCTCTTCAATGAAAATTGAATTGATAATAACTCAAAACAATTGTCATGAAAAGTGAAGAAAGATGTGAAAAAATAAATAAAAAATGAGGTCAATTGATGACACTATAGTAATTTATTTACAGTCACTTCCTGCTCTCGTGTAAGGCCACAAAACATCCATGCTTCAAAAGTTCAAAAGAAACACACGTATCATCAAAGCGTAACAGAACATAGAGGGATGAGCTAAAATAATAGGGATAATGTAGAAAATACTATGGATGAGCTGAAAAATAATGGGGAATATTCTGGATGATCTAGAAAATATTAGGGGTGACCTAAAAATACTTTGGATAAGTTAAAAATTATTAAGGATGAGCTAGAAAATAATAGGGATAACCTAGAAAATACTGGGGATTAGCTAAAAAAATAGTAGGGAATATTCGGAATGAGCTAGAAAATATTAGAGATGAGCTAGAAAATATTAGAGATGAGCTAGAAAATACTGGGGATGAGCTAAAAATATTGATGAGCTAGAAAATAATAGTGATAATCTAGAAAATACTCGGGATGGGCTATAAAATATTAGGAAAAATTTAGAAAATACTCGGGATTGGCTAGAAAATATTAGGGATAGTCTAGAAAATACAAGGGATCAGCGAGAAAATATAAGGAATGAGCTAGAAAATAATAGGGATAATCTAGAAAATTCTGGGGATGAACATGAGCTAAAAAAAAGATAGTGTGGGCAGTGGTTCTTTTCCATTCAGCCAGCCTTGAAGGTGTGCTAGAGTTGCAGATGAAGCTTCTTATACATGTATAATGGCTTCTCAGTCACATTCCTGATTCCAGAGGGTTGATACGAGCGCCTTGTTGTGGTCAGCGGTGCTAAATCTAGATATACTGTTTAACGACGCACAGCAAAATATTTCAATAAAATCATGTTTTTTATTTTAACAAGTGATTATTAGGTCCATCTCGTTCATTTTTCTGAATTTTACTCACCCATTTAGTTTCAATGTGTAAAAGGCCGTGTTTGGACTATTTGGAGACTATCTGGCTTATTTAAAAGTAAACAATCTAAAAAATTCCTATGAGTATATTATAGCAATAGGCAAATCACATATGAAAAAGAAATCAACATCAAAAGACTTGGTAGAATATCAATATTCCCTGCACCGACTGGCCTTTTATTCCTCTCTGGAATGGCGGTGCGCCACTCAAGATTGACACTCGTGACGTCACAGCTGAGCTCTCTAGTCCTATTTATATATCATTGGATAATGACGTAAGTGTTTACACAAGGAACGATGATGTAACTGGTCCATTCTAAGGGAGCTAATGCCCATGTCTCTCCGTTCAATTTCATTGTTATTTCCCTTTTAAACATTGCGCGCTTGTGAATAATTTTCGCATTTTATTTTTTCATTTTATTTATAATAAATTCGTAATTAAACATTATTTTAATATATTTATTTCTGGGAACCGCGCCAACGGGCCAAAATTACAAATTGTATAATTCTTTCGTTTCCAAGTAACAAAACACTACATTCAGATATCTAGATCTATTTGTTGTGGCCTAGAATCTAGATTAGATCTTAGATATATTTTTTTGTTGACAAGTGAAAATAACTTAATTTTTAATAAGCCAGGTAATTGTCACTTTATTGTGTTTGGTACCTCAGTGACGAGCCTACCTACTAGATTCTAGATCTACCTGCTAATCCAGAACAAGATGTTTACTGTAGTTTACATGATGGCAATAATAGTGGGAGTGAAGTTAGAAGATCTAGATCTAGAATCTAGATAGTCTATCCAGAATCTAGAGATCTCTAGATTCTAGTTAGCCAAGAATACATTGTATAGACTCTCTCTTTAGTTCTCTACTATTATAGACTATTTCGTTATCAACACCCAAACTCTCTCTCTCCCTCTCTCCCTCTCCCCCTCTCTCTCTCTCTCTCTCTCTCTCTCTCTCTCTCTCTCTCTCTCTCTCTCCCTAGTCCCCCTCTCTCTCTCCGGCCGACCAACACACCTTAACCCAAACCCTAATTACCTAATTAGCATGAACCCGGCTTACCCTAACCCAAACTTTAACCCTAACCCTAGAGGTCTAACCCTTACCCTAACCCAAACCTTAACCCTAACCCTAGGTCTAACCCTTACCCTAACTCTAACTCTTGTATAGTTTACTCAGTGGACCTTGTCATGGTAAGTGCCGGCCCTCCGCGGAACTCCTCCCCGAAAATGTAGTTTTCTGGAATACAGGGTGTCTTAAAAAAAGAAATACCCATCAGATTTAAATGGTTAACTGTGCATTAATTTTGATATAAAACTTCGAAACTAATAAAATTCAGTCGAAGCTACTGTGTTCTCCTCTCATTCACTCATTCAGTATGTCCCACATTCGAAACCTGACAGCGACAGAAATTTAAAGTTTTCTTTTCTGAAATCTTCTCCTTTCACCTCCTTTAACCTGCTCTCGAACCATGTTCTGTCGTCTGATTTCGTCTTCACTTTTACCCCCCCCCCCTCCTTTCCTCCCCCTCCTCTGGGCTCGTGGCTCTTTTTGTTGCTTTTCTACTGCTTCTTCACTCCTTAAATTCCTACTGCTGTTTTTCACCCATACCTGGGATCTTTTGTTTTATGGTAGGTAAGATCTAACTCTCAGTCAACTCGGATAAGGGCGAAAAACCTTGAAGGTCCCATGTTTAAGTTTTACATATATATTACAGATCCCTTGATGGTCCAAAATCAATAAAAACTTCGGCCACACCTGGGCAAAATTCAAAATTAATCATTCCTGCCAAACTGAAAATGTTTAATGCAAGGACATCAAATCTGTAAATATCAATCATGTTTTTCATATTGACATCTGTAATGTACCCTTGGTTGAATTTTAAAAAAAAGTTTTGTTGAAACCAGTCGAAAGGTGACCGAGTTAAACAGCCCTTTCAATGGGCCCTCTTTTTTTAGACACCCGTTACTGGCTCTCCATTGCAATAATGATAATGATTAGATTAAAATGTGTTAAATATATTGAAATAGATTTATGGTATAAATAAATCAGATGATGGTTACCTAATGTTTATCTTTATGACATGGTTTTTATTGTTTCATTACAGTAGGGAAATATTTGCTCACAAGACAAACGTGTGTGCCTCAGTGACAGAGACCTGGTCTATTTCCTGGACACGAGGAGAGAGCAAAGGTCAACCAGAAACTGGAGGAGGGTGAGGAACAGGGGAACAGAATTTTTACTGAAACAACAGACTTTAGCGAGACATCTAAGGCGGAAAAGAAAACAAACTACAGTGGAGTCTGCTGAAACCAAACACGGTTCATCCGATAATCATATGGCGGTAAACCAAAATAAAATAATATCTCGGATTTTTTTTTTTCTGTTGAAGCAACCTCTTTAAACCAGATATCAGGCTGAAGTCTCATCACTACGAATGACAAAGTAGGCCTACAGAGAGCTATTTTGTGAGCTGTTATGCCGATGGCGAGGGACGTTCTAAACTGTCTACGAATAAGATGTTATAGGTGTGATCTATCAGGGTGAACAAGGCTCTTTGAAAACCTGTCTTCCTGTCATTGCCACATTGTTGGTGTTTGTTTATTTACATGTTTTTGCTGTAATAATAGATTGATATACAGTCGAACCTGCCCTGACGGTCACCTCTATAAGATGGTCACCTGTACAAACGGCCACTTTCCATTTCCCCCCTTGCGTTTTTTCTATATAATTTAACTGTATAAAACGGGCACCTGTCTAACGCGGCTGCGGCCACCTTATTTTAACACACAACCCCTATCATACTAAGCAATAATACCTGTCTTAGACGGTCACCTTAGTGACTCCAATAGGTTTTGTCATAAATTGTGCATTGGCCCCTGGCGTTGTGGGCGAGCCGTCATAATTCAATCACCTGTCGTTGTTGTTAGGTAGTCCCTCCAACCGATCATGTTGCGTAGGCCGCTCCCACTGTTGACCAATAGCTACCAATTTACAGCTGCTGGTGAGGTAAGCGTGTGATCCCTCATAACCCATAAGCCCCGCCCAGAACTCATACACAAATCGTAAGTGAGATGAGTGGTCACTGTTTACCCGGCCCAGTCTGTAACAAAGTACATGTAACAAAGGACGTCAACATGAACTTGTTACAGAAGCGTCCCTCGTTCTCCGAGTGGTGGCGACCCATGTGTCTGTTTTAACATGGCACTCGGTCTTCCTTGTCTGATACATTTCATTTTATTGTCACCCTTGTGCAAAATCAGCGACAAAATAAAAATTACAAACGAAATACAAACCAACAACAACACCAACAAAGACAACAACAATGGGGCTACTTTCAATTGGGGCCTCAGATGGGAATGGTTTGTTTTCTTTATCTTGATCAGTCCTGCCTAAGATGGCCACCTGTCTTAAACGGCCACTTTTCTCCTTGACAATGTGTGGCCGTCTTACACAGGTTTGACTGTAGTTGGTGAAACATACAATTCTATACTGGAAATACTATTTGAAATAGAATCATGCCTTTTAAGGCTCATTGAGAAAGTTGACTTCAGATGGATGTCTCTATAAAACTGATAAAATAAGGAGCATACTTTTGATTATTCCTGATGTGAGGAAATTGCATTCTCTGTCCCCAGCTGTTTCCATCTGTACTTTCTACCTGTGCTGAAAGTGGCTTGAAAGAGCACCAAAACTGGTCCCTCACACCGGTGGAGCAACTGGCTGTTGCTATGGAGAGAAGCTTTCTAAGTAAAACATAAACTTTTTCTGACTTGAACATTCCAAAGTAAACCATGGTCTTGTTCTTGTTTAGTGTGTGTTTGTGTGTGTGTACTTAATCATAGTGTGTGTGTGTGTGTGTGTGTGTGTGTGTGTGTGTGTGTGTGTGTGTGTGTGTGTGTATGAACTGTATGTGTGTGTATGAAATGCTTTTAATTTGTGTGTGTATGTAAAGCAAATAATAATGACAACAAAGACTATAGATAGATTGTGGTTGTGTCTGTTACCATAGCCAGCTGTTGACTGAATTTATTTAATACATAAAAATTGTATGGAAGGTTTGGAGGGGGGTTACTTGGCCAGTGCCCACCATCTTGACCCACCTTGTGGGTAGAGTCTGTTTCTTGTTTTGAAAAGTTGGCAACTGTGTAAATGGAGAGTTGTGACTGCGATGTGTGTGTCCTTTAAATCATCCTTCTTTTTGCAATTTTTGTTCTTTCTTGAAACAGAATTCCTGCTTGCCCAGCCACTGGAGGTGAGGGTGATTCTGAAAACTTGCACAAAAGGCGGGGTAAGGAAGTGAAATTTCTTTTTGTGCCATTAGGAAAAGATGAAAGGGATATAATCCATAAAATATTTCAATCAGGATTGAGATCAAATTTTTTATGTCCCTTTGATATGTTAAGATAAGATAAGATAAGATACATCTTTATTGTCCAGATCCTGGCACATTGGTTTGGTGTTCCACCACGAGTACACACACACACACACACACGCACGCACGCACACGCGCACACACACACACACACACACACACACACACACAAACACACACACACATGTACACACGTGCACGCACATGCACACACAAGTAGGCTTACAATCACATACATAATATAAATGAGCAGCAACATAAACAATAATAATCGTAAGCTAGATACACACTCAATGTTATTTTGATGCATGCTCTAAGGTCGTAAGTACACTAAACAAGATAGATGGTTAAGATGGAAGCATTTTGATATATGATGGTAAAAATGACCTTCTGTATCTTTCTTTGTTACAGATCAGAAGCATGGGTCTTTTACTTCTGACTGATGTTTTTATTTGAGGGAACAAGGGATGTTTGTTGTCTAAAAAGATGGAATTAATTTTCTTAGTGCAAGCTGTTATGTACAATTCATCCAAGTAGGGAAATGAAGATGTTGAAATTTTACATGCTTTCCGTATTAGTTGATTTAATTTTTCTTTATCTTGTTGTCTTGTGTTCCCGGCCCATGCTGTTATACAAAAATCGATAATACTTTCTATGGTTGAATGGTAGAACATGGACATCAATGTTTTATCAACTTTAAAATACTTTAGCTTTCTAAGAAAAAATAGTCTTTTGTTCACTTTTTTATGCAGGAGAGAAGTGTGGACACGCCAGTTGAGTTGTTGTGTCCCTCTTCTCATCTGTGACCACTCACACAATGTTCTTGTCCTGGCCGCCCTTCAACACAGTGGTCCAGTGGTCGACTTTTCTTTATCATCTCCCTCTATACCTATGTTGCTATATTATTCCTTATATTACCGACGTCTGTGGTCTCATAATCTTGTCGCGACCCCAGTGCTTTCTTGTCTTTTCTCCATTTTTAATTACCGTGAAAACAGTTCATAAAAAAGAGTGAGCTTATGTTGTTGTTATCGATCCAGCAAGAGCTGGGCTCTCGCCCTTCTGTCCAATGCCATGTAGTGATAAGTGCAGGTTTGCTGCAGTTGCTGTAAAGTTCCCTAGAGTGTGTTGTCAATGTTAGGTCTTGGAGGGAGAAGGGTAGCTCTGATGTCATTTAGGGCTGTGCATTGGAACAGGTGATGATCCACAGTCTCATATGCATAGTCACACAAGGGACACATTGGGGGAAGTTCCGGGAAGAGTGAGCTTAAGAAGATGTCACATTTTCATTGTTTGAAAAAAGGGAGATACGATAGCGCTGTTCTTTGCAACAGATTCTATCTATTCTATCAGGCCACCTTCTTTCCTATCAAACATCTATCGTCTTTACCTCCCCTCCTTCTTTTTCATTTTGTTACTCTCTTGTAACACGTCTAATCTTAGGCACTTATATGACCTTATTGGGTTGCAAGTGCCGTAAAACTCTTACTAAAACTAATGTTAATTTTA
>NW_004797880.1:482552-485833 GCF_000002075.1 Aplysia californica | reverse complement strand
TAAAAAACACCAAACAAAAACCCACTTTAAAAAAAGGCGCACCACCCCCTCCTTCCAATAACAGCTTTTAACATTGTGCATGTCAATGTCGTCCCCGTAATCAAACCGTGCCACATCGAGCGTCTGTCCGTATTCCCCAAACCACGTACGTAACATCCGGTCTGAAGGCGTTGACAGACAGCGTAATTGTGGCAGTTGTATCCGTGTATTTAGACAAATGCAGCATGCTCTGTTGCTCTGTCAGCGCACGACACGATGAGATGGCCCAGATGCTTGTGACCGTTTTAACTCTGAACAGTTTTTTTTCTTCTCTCTCTGTCTCTCTCTCTCTCTCTCTCTCTCTCTCTCTCTCTCTCTCTCTCTCTCTTTTTTTGTCTTTTTTTTTGTCTTCCACCCAAATTTTCAAAAATTATAAATACATGTTTTCTATAGTGCGGTCGAAAATGAAAGGCGCAACTTATTGTCAAATATCTCCTTAACTATCAAACACAGATTTTTAAACTTTTGCGCAATGACTTTTATCAATTTCTCGGTGAATATTTTTTGGTAACTCTTGCACTCTGTTTTCTAGAAAATTCCTTAATAAGTGCTAATAAAAAATCCTAGTCGATGGTTTCTACAGATTTTTACAAGTTTACACCTCGAGCAATATCACTTTAAAGCAAGTTTGTCATTTTATTCTAATCGCAACATTATGCTTATTGAACGTATGTTTAGGGAACCTATAGAGCAAAAAATGGGTTCACTATGAAATTAATTTCTTGTAAGGAGTTTTGCCTCTAGGCTAAAGATTGTCATTGACGAGCTGTGGCGTAGGCTATATGTCATGTATGCAAAATGTGTGCGAGGAGCGGGAAGTGCTGTGAACAATCCCATTTTCAGCGTGATGAAGAGTTATAGTATTTTATATAATTTATGAAGAAAAGTTTTTTAATCGAACCTCAGTCGTTGTGGATAAATGTGATTAAACTAAGACATATTGGTACAAACTGATGTGCAAAGTATGGGTGACATTGATTCTCCCGTTGAAGAGATATATGAGGATGAGTTACGCCACGAATTTTTGACCGCACTATAGTCTTAATGTTTGGTATACATATATTTGAAAGCAGTGTTGACTGTGGGATGTTAAACCTATACATGTACAATGAATGACTAGCCGATTCATGTCATGCTCTTTTCAGAAGTGCATCCATCATGAACCCCAAAGTGTTGATTTTTAGCGTGGCCTTGGCCTTGCTCGTGTTGAGCGCCGTGACCTTGGCCCAGCAGGGAGAAGATATTGACCTTCCCACTGATGAGGAGGTCAAAGAGGACATTATTAAAACTTTGAAGCAGATCGAAGGGGTAAGTTATGTCATGTGATAACTTACTTGGATTCTGAGTCCACTTCCCACCGCCCCCTTCCAAACTGTAAAATTTTTCTTTTTTCTTTGCTTTTGTTGTTGTAGTCGTTGTTTTTCGTTCGTTTGTTTGTTTTTGGATTTTTTTGGGGGGAGGGGGGGTTATAATAGGGACTTGTGAACTTAACTTCCATCTCCGGTACGGTAGAGCAAAAATGGTTGTGGAGAGCCCAGAAACTCCACAGACAATCTCAGCTCAAGAGGGCTCAGTCAGGGATTCGAACACGACACCAACTCAGCTGGTAAAGGTCTACTTTATCCTCACACACACACACACACACACATATTCTTAAAATAAGTTAAAATCGTCTTGACAAAAATGTCCAAGCACGAGAATCGAACTCGGAACGCAATCCGTGTGCTCCTAACCACTACACCACCCTGGAAGTAGGCCTATCGGCGTCTTTTGTGTAGCGGTTAGCCTCTCCGCTATCACGCGCATCAGACTCGAGTTTGCCTCTCGAGTGGGGAAAATTTATATACATAATGTAGATTCTATACATTGTACATGTATATCTCGTGTATCCCAATCTTTCTGCTTGGACATTGTAAGCTTAGTAACCCTCTAGTCTATGTCCGGTCTGGCTCTGATAGGCAGGGTCGAAACCCGCCTCCTAAATGATTTTTTTATTGGGGGGGGGGGTTAAGCCTGTCTCCTAAATGCTCAAAATTATTTGTTTTGTTTTTCTGTCTGGTTAGTCGCAAAGTGTCAAACGTGATGGTACCAGCAAAAGGAGTTGGCTGTCAAACACATGGAAACGGGTGAAACCAGCCGTGATAAACGCTGCTATTGGAGCTGCTATCGCAGGGAAGAAGAGGGACTTAGATCTCAGGGTAAGCAGGAATTTCTGTTGGGTTTTTTTAAAAGAAATGTTACTGGTGCTATTGATGATGTTGTTGTTGTTGTTAGTGGTGTTGCTGTTGTTGCTGTTGGTGGCTGTGATAATGTTGGGTTTCTTTTTTGGTTGTTGTTGCTGGGGGGGGGGGGGTTGTTGTTTTTTGTTGTTGCTTATGTTGTTGTTGATGATGGTGATGGAGTTGTTGTTGGTTGTGGTGATGGTGGTGGTGTTGTATAGTTGTGGTCGCAGTGTTGTTGTCAGTGGTGTTTGTTATTACCGTAGTGGTGATGGAGTTGTTGGTTGGGATGTTGGAGATTATGGTCTCGTTATTAATATTAGTGGTGGTAGTGATGTTGCTGTTGTTGTTGTTGACGGTGGTAGTGATGGTGGTGTTGTGTTGTTGGTGTTGTTGCTGTTGTTGTTGTTGTTGTTGTTGATAATGATGGTGGTGGTGGGGGTAATGGTATTGATATTGTTGTTGATGTTGGGATTGGGATTGACTATGTTTAACTTTCCACAAGCCAAATTACTACATGCCACTTTCAGGCCAAGGCTCCCTGAAAGTTTCAGAAATTTTTAGTTTTAGTAGAGGTTTTACGGCGCCCACAACTGCATAAGGTCATATGAGCGTCAGAAGATTAGAAGATTTATAAGAGAGTAACATACGCAAAAAAGAAGGAGAGGAGATAAGGACGACAAATTAATGTTTCATAGGGGAAAAGGAGCAAACCACACCGGAGCACCCGCCATCCACTCACGTTCCACAGTTTACAAACTCAATAAAATTGGTTGCAATTTATAAGTAAACGTTCTACAAATAATAAACTCAATTATTGTTCACTATGGAAAAGTCATACACTTAACAAGCTAAATTATTATTCACTACAAGTTCTACATCTAACAAGCACAATTATCGTTGGCTAGATTATTAAGTGAAAGTTCTAACGAAAGAAACATCAGTTGTCATTCGCACGCGCACGTGTTTATGAATGGGTGTGGGCGTGAGTGTGTGTGTGTGTGTGAGAGAGAGAGAGAGAGA
>NW_004797880.1:375940-481233 GCF_000002075.1 Aplysia californica | reverse complement strand
GCGCGCTCCTATGACCTTATGCAATTGCGAGGGCCGTAAAACATTTTACAAAAACAAAACAAAATGTCCTCACATGGGAATCAAACTCTTGTCTTCTGTGTGCAATAGCGGAGTGCCTAACCATTACATCACAGATGCTGGTATACGGTCCAGACACCCGTTGTCGAGGAGAAAAAGTGGCTGTCTTGCTTAGACAGGTGGACATACAGTGTCATTCGTCATCATAATTCATCCAGTAAGCCTACCAGATCTGCGACAGACATTGGCGATCATGGTTCTCCATTCCTTTGCTCGGATGCTCTTTTAACTTAAAAAAAAGCTACGTTTCCCTAATCTTTCCCTGTTATCCATTTGTTTAGGTTCCCCAAGTAGGTCGCTCTGGGGATACCCCTGCCTCGTTTGCCTTCAATTTTGCCAGTGAGAACTAGATGTTCAAGACCCTTTCATGCCTATTCAGGTGTCCCAAAAACTGCATTTGTCTTTTCCTGATTGTTTTTAAGTGTCATAAAATGAAAAAAAAGGGGGGCGGGGATGGGAAGTGGCCATTTGTAAAGATGACAGTCTTATACAGGTGCCCGTTAGAGCTGGTTCGACTGTATGTCACCACGTGGTGGAATCAGGAGCTCGTCAAGTTTTTAAGTTTAGTTTTAGTAGAGGCTTTACGACGCTCGCAACTGCATAAGGTCATATGAGCGCCAGAAGATAATGAGGTGTTTACAACAGAGTAACAAACATAAAAAAGAAGACGGGGAAATGTAAGGAAGATGGATGTCTGATAGGAAAGAAGAAGCCAACCACACCAGAGCACCCGCCAACCGTCAATTTTTGGGCTCAAGGAGTTATTGATATCATCTGGTAGCCGAAGTTTGGCAACTTCAACAGCTTGAAAGTTCTTGAAAAGTGAAAAATTATATACACATGTATATTGTGCCTTTAATCAAGGTTCTTCAGAAAAATTCACATGGACATTTTTTTATATTTAGGCCTACATGTATTTCAGAGTAAAAGGTGTTGCACCAATTTTTTTTAATTTTTTTTTTCAGAAATCAACAAAAATTGCCAAACTGGCGTGAAAATGCCTGTTTCTTGTATTTCATTATTTTGACGAGCACCTGATTTCACCACACACAATGCCTCACTCATGAATATTTCAGAACACAAGGCCATTTGTTTTGGTAGAAGTTTTTCGGTGCTCGCAACTGTATAAGTATAAGGTCATATGAGCACCAGAATATTAGGGGTGTTACAAGAGAGGAACAAACATAATAAAAGAAGAACGGGAGATAAGGACGATATATGCTTGCTTGATAGGAAAAAAGAAGCAAACCACACCAGAGCATCCGCCAACCACCCACTTACAAGAGAGGAACAAACATAAAAAAGAAGAAGGGGAGATTAGGACGATAGATGCTTGCTTGCTTGATAGGAAAAAAGAAACAAAAAAACTCACCAGAGCACCCGTCAACCACCCACTCCAACACAAGGCCAAAGGTACATGTTTTTGAAAATGTTTATTGTGTATGTTATGATCTGTATAGTACAAGTACAGGACAAAACTGTTGGACGATGAAGTGTCTAGACTTTGATGACTAACATACAATGCCTTTTGCTCTCCCGATAGAACATCCAAGAAATCCAGGCCAAAAAAAAAATATATATATATATAACAAAAATGTATAATGTTGTCATATTTATATTTATAAATGATAATATGAGTTCATTTAGTAAAATCTTAGCAACATGATGATGTCTTTTTTTGATACAGCCTTTATAATAAAATGGGGAGGGGGCAGAAAAAATTAATGAAAAAACATTTAAGTTTGAGTAAAGAGAAGCACACCGACACAATAACGGCCAATTAGTGCATGGGAAAAGGCAAGATAGACAAGATAGAAACAACAGAGGAAAAGAAAAGAAGAAGAACCTTCCAGAGGCACCCTCCAACCACCCGTAAAAAAAACAACATATTAATCAAAAACAAACACACACATAAACAGGTAAGTTGTCATAAATCACAAAATATTCAAAGCAACATCTGCAGCACACAGAAACCATACTAACCAAACAACAACAACAACAACAAAATACATTATGAGTGTAAAAGTCTAGGTTGCCAACATGTCACTTCCCAAATTTTAACACGAATGTTGCAGGAGGAAGGAAGGAAGGAAATGCTACGAAGCAGGGGGGGGGGGACGACAGGTGGGCACGGGGCCTGGCTCTCATAGCTTTGTTACTAAACTAGCTATACACAGGTATGTACACTAACTGCAAGAGAATATTAAAGTTACATTTAAAAATGAACAAAGAAAACAATTCCCCCCCCCCCCCCCCCCCGCAAATTTTTTTTTTTTAAACCCAAAAAACTGTCAAATACTTGTTTCTTTCTCTCCACCCCTCCACCTGTTAAAATATTTATTCATTTTGCCAATTGAAAAAATTAATTAATTAAAAAACAGACGTGTTGAAAACTTAAAAACTGAAAGAACCATAAATCCCTTGTACGAATTATTTCAGTCTGAATTTAACCAGACACTGCTAGAACAGACTACAAGAAATGAAAAAAAAATACAAAAGAAATGGGGGGAAAAAAAAAAACCCCAAAAAATGTCAAATGAGGCAAAACACGGGACACATTTTTGCATGAAAAAGTAGGCTAAGAAACAAAAGTTCCCTACAGGTTTTGTGCAAAGAGTAGCAACATTTTCATTTGATGTATGGCCATGGCCCCTGCAGATTGCAAACAACATTTAATTAATTAAATGTACGCATTTTACACCCCACATCCGCAAAATGTTGTTAATTTAGGAGGCATACTTCAACCATGCCTGTCAAGACCAACCCGGTCTGTGAGGGATATATAACATCCCAGCAGATAGACAGAGACACTCAGTAAAAATTCTCCCCACTAGGGAGTCGAATTCGGGTCCCCTGCACATGACAGAGAGGGGCCGACCTGTGACACCACAGATGAGCCATTGTGGCGGTTAAAAGAAGGCAAGTGCATGAGGGTAGCAAAGGAAAAAAACAAGAACCCCACACCCACCACCCTTCTGAAATGGTAGGAAGCAACTCAAGTGAATAAATTGTCAACGTTGCACACAACAGAGGGACAAAAAAACTTGCACAAACTTGATCAGCGTCTAACTGTCCAGAAACTAATGATTTTTTAATCAAGACTTTATACAATTATGATTTTGCCATATATATATATATATACCAGTAATACCACTTTTTGGTAGACAGGGAAATCAAACTATTCAACAATACTTTAAAACATGAACAAAAAGGAAGAAGAAAAAAAAATCCCCCCCCCCCCCCAAAAAAAAACAAGAATGTATAACAAACAGTTACAATAAAACTTTGAGGCTGTTGACTGTTGATACAAAAAGCTAGGAAACTCCCCTTAAAACTCACTGGCTGCATGACCCTACAACCATGTATGCCCCTTGACTAAAAATCCTGTACACTGTTTTTATTAATCCATATGTATTAGCTGAACTGAGATCTATCGGTGCACATTAACAAAAAAAAACAACAGAAAAACACTTGACAATTTTTTAAAAAAGCAAAAAGTGGACAGCTGGGGTGGAGAGAGAAAATCTCCACAAATTTCAGGATAATAATAATAACCATAAACAGCATTTGTATGGCGCTAATTGCTGCATTACTTATAGCAAGCTCTCTATGTGCTTTACAATCGTATATTTATATTATTACCCCAGCAGACCTGATGATGGCATTCCAAAACAATCTCAACTTCCTGGGAAGCATACAGTGCAAGCTGCCATTTTATAGGCGCTAAAGACACTAACATACTGACAAGATACCTTGGTTCCAAAGCAAAGTGCTCATTGGCATATTCAATGGACCGAACAAAAAAACTCGATCTAAGGACCCACTTCAGTTTCTTTTTTAATTTTAGTCAAAGTTTTGCGGCACTTGCAACACAATAAGGTCATCATATAGAAGTGCCAAAGATAAGGTGTTACAAAAGGGTATCAAACACAAAAAAGGAGGGGAGATGAGAACAATACATGCTTGAGGACGAGACAGAAGGAGCAAACCACACCAGAGCACCCGCCAACCAGTCTGTCCACAAAGGGGGCTGGTGCCCCACAAAAAAAAAACCCCACCAAAGCTAGGACACAACGCAATGAGAGGGATATTATACTTATAACAAGCACAAGCGGGTGTAAAGCTGTGCAAAGCCGAGCCAGACTTCACACTTACAGCTGCCATGTACTAAATTGTAGCTTCATCTCGACTGGAATGCTTCTTGACCTTTAAAAACCATTGTCAGTACCATAGACTTTGCAACATTCTTCAAACATAAAGAGCAAAGTCAATTCTGTGTGTATTACTACTACTACTACTACAACTGCTGCTGCTGCAGCTATCAGCAAAACAGAAACAAAAAAAAATACCGATCAAATCCTATAAATACAGTAGAGTCGTAAAGATTTTTACTGGCAGAACATAAAACCCCCTTGTTATAAAAAATTCACTCCTTCAAAATGGTATTCTTTTCTGTACGACTTCTAACAAAATGAACCAATGATAATACAGAGAGAGTAAGTATGAATATAAACTCTTTACATCACAACAAGAGCAAAAGATGCAGGTTTGATTTGAAAAAACTAAGAACTACACAAATATATCACTAAAAAAATATAAAACCTTAACAAAATATCTATAAAGAATCAGAGCTGGAAAAAAGTAACATTCCATTCATTCAAATCCAATTTAAGCTTAACATCATTAAAAATGAATTGAATTACCCCAGAATGTGAAGGAAAAATGCTTTAAAAATCAATTCTTTTGGCAGACAGTCTACAACCTCTATAAGAAGTGGGAGTCCAAAAAAAGAAATCAAATAACTTTTATGGATTCTGCTTCTTACAAATATATGACAACAGCATATAACCTCCGTCAAGCTTGAATCAATACAAGCTTTTAGACAACACACACCTGATCAACTATTTATTTGCCGTGAACATTCATACCATTGACAACAAAGACAAAGCAAGACACAACCAAAGTTCAGAATGCACAGCACACTAGAATCAAAGCCACCTCAAGGAGAACCGAGAGAAGAGAAAAAATGGCTGGCCAAAGAACGGATAAAGTCTAAACTATAAACAGACCACTAGAACCTTCTGGAACTACCTCTGCAGATGGGAGTGTGTGACGCATTTGTGATTTACCCAGTCACTGAAATCTTACTGAAAGGGAACAGCTCCAACTCCAAGTCCAAATAACAAAAATGGCCTTTTACGTTTCATATGACACAAATTAGCCTTATGTCATTTTGCTTACTATTACTGGTTTAAAAAGTTGAGCTTTTGATTTTAGCAGAATACACCCAAGAAATTTAAAGCCTTCCGTACGAAAAAAAAAATGTTCACTTTATTATGCTTGATGCACAGATCAGAACTTTTTTTTCTCTCCCTGCACACCAGGGTTAGACATCTTCAATGACCCATTTGAAAACTCCCCCCCCCCCACCCCCATCCCCACACACACACACAGATAGAAGATCAAGAACAAAAATATAAAGAGAAGAAAAACACCCTTTTTCCTTGCCAACAAAAGAAAAAAATGAGCACACCAAAACCAAATGTGTAAGGTTAAGACAGACAGTACAAAGCATTACATGGCAACACTTACGAGTTATGTCTGAGGGTTTTGACATGAGGCAGGGGTTTTGTCCAAGGAGGGTTTTTTTTTTTTTTTGGTCTATTTACAAAATATACAGCCTTCTTTATATAATACGTAGATCATTCAGAAAATATGACACTGAAAAAAATTGAACATTATCAGGAATAACTTTTCTGAACAAACGAAAACAAATGGTTTTAGGAACAAAAAAAAGAAAAAAAAGAAAAATTTTAATTCTAGGAAAACACTCATCATACACATTGGTTCATGTTTCTTCTTGAAAACAAAACATTTCAGATCTGCATTTTTGCACAAAGTACGGTCACTGACCCACAAACACAAAGTTAGAACTCGTGTTGAATCCTCTCACTGGTCCATTTTTCATTTATCCCGATGTAAGTGGACATGAGTCACAAAGGAGTTCACAGTTGAAAGAACGGACACATCCACATGAAATAACTTACCCCAGCTTAAACTTAAACACAAGTTTCTTCGGTGCATAAAAGAAATGAAAAAAAGCATTACAACTCAACCCACAGACAGATCTAAACGTCTACCAAAATATTATGTATGATAACAGTATCAAATATAGGTAAGTATTATGATGCATCCCAAACGTCTGATAGAGCACACCCTCCTTCACTTCATATAGTCTTCACAACAACAGGTGAGGCTTATGCACGTATCTCTCTCTCAATATATATATATATATATTTATATATATATACATGAATTGTACAGGAGCACAACATTTACTTTGAAGTAAAAAGAAGAAAGGACATTGTATCGATTCATTTACTTTCATTATAAACTGTAAAATTTGCGTATTATAAATGGTTCGGTCACAATGCAATCCACAAGCCACCTGTGCCCAGAACATAGCTGTAAAAATGTCAAAAGCAAGGGGGACATTATGACATCAAGACATTCCTCAATAACCTCTACGACGAGGTTATGCTTCACATTTATCCGCAACAAGTGCCCACACACTCTCACACACACATTAACTCGCCGCTATTAAAAAAAATATTAAAAAATACAGGCATAACTCTCCAGTAAAAAGGGCCATTGCCTTTCCTCCCTATTCAGTTTCCTACTCCCCCACATTACTACTAGCAGATCTTCAGGGGTCAATTTTTATTTTTTAAAAGGCAGTCGGCTGAAAACAGCTGCACTGAAATTTAAGGAATACCATTTTAGATTTTGGTAAAACTCTACCTTAGAAATACAAAGTTTTATCTGCTCAGTACCTAGTTTTGAGAAATTTGACGTACAAAATTTTACATAGCACAGCAAGTAAAGCCTTTTCGAATGCAATTCTTTGAATATCTTGATAATGATTCCACATAATCTTACAATTTTGATCGAACAGATAAAACATTTAGTTTCTGAACTCATGGATTTCAAAAAGGCCAAAAATGTCAGATAGAACTTTGTAATTCCAAGGTAGTGAAAAATAAATGTAATGAACAAAGAATAGTAACTCTGTTCAGATGAAAATTGGACAACAAAGCCTAGTATTCATCTCTGCTGATAAAGAAGAATTAATGTTTGATAATGTTCGCACAAGTCTCAAACCTTTGAGTAGAATTCTTTATAATTCAACACAGACACGTGGCAGGAAACTTCAACCACAAAAAGTTACAACTTGGTTTTCACTAGAAGATATACTATAATAAAAAATCTTTAAAATCTCATACAGCACAAGGAGAAAAGAAGTTTTGATCTCAGGCTTTTATACCTAATAAAATGCATGACTGCATTTTGAAATGATATGCATCTTTCGAATACTGACGACAAAATCCATTATATCTTCCAAAAGTATTACATCACACCACACACCCTCATCCCCCACCACCTTCTACAGTCAACATAACATGAGACAACGAAATTAGACTCTCCACACACCCAACACTTAAGTCAGTAACGCTAGAGATTCTTGTAAAATTTGTCGCTGCCTCAGGACAGATGTTTCTGCACTCACAGGCACTCAAACACATACAAGCATGCACGCATGCACACACACAAAAACACATACACAGACGCCATTGAGCAGTCCGAAAAGATGACATCCATGAGGCGATGATAACAGAAGGGTGATGGCGGAAGTGTGAGAAGAGAGAGACATAACAAAGAACTACGAAGAACGACCTCATGACTGGTAAAGTTCTGTCAAAGTCAACTGCCTCACGCAAGTCAGGCCAAAAAGTCAGGTGTGGAGGAAAGAAGAGAGACATTTTTACCTCCTTTCTAACTCTGCAGCATGATGCTGTTCCTTCTCCACCACCACCATTAAATATACATCGCAGATCTCAGCTCCATTTCAACGCAGAAAGTTTCCACTCACAATTTAAGACAGAAATACATTTATAATGCCTTCCAGACATCTTAGCTTCCCCGACTTTTCTCATGGCACCTGTTTAATAGACAAGACTCACAAAACTAGCACAGTACACGCAGATAAAAAACACTTGCAAACTTTTCATGATAAAACCTGTGAATGTTGGTTGAATTGGTGTTCTTTTGACAGTTCGGCTTCTAGATTCTAGCTCTTCTTTTTATCTGGAGGCATCATCCTTCCCTCACAACAAGAATAAAGAATACATGGTCCAACTCAGAACTGTATCTCATAGCCCATGGAGACGAGTCATTCTTGTCCAAAGCATGCATGTTGGGTAATCACTCTGCACGTCTTTGTCAAGGAGAGCCCATCATTACAGATGACTTCATGAGCAGAATTACTCATCACTCGCAGCTGCATTATGTAGTTCCTTCAAGGACCTACGATTTAAATGCCCATTGCACCCACGGGTTACCAGTCGCAGATTTTATACCATATTCAGCACGACTCGATTGTATCGACAGATACTCGATGCCAACTCACGGTCAAATGTGGACGGCATGCTAGCCTGGCTCTCTCCCCCCACTCCTTCCCAAACACTACGAGCCAAACTGATGCATGCAACGGGACATCAGCCACTGCCACTTTTGCTGTGGCCACCAGCAGGGAACCTCAGTGTCTGGAGCCAACAGTCATTCATCGTGTGGCATAAATCAGAAAGAGAGAGAGAGAGAAAGATTGTCATTCACAATTCAGTCTCTGAGCGCATGCAGGCTGAGGGCATGGCTGTTCCCCTATTTCATCAGTGTCATCCCCAAGTCTGAAGTATACAGTTGCATGTCTCACTTTGCACAACTCGTTCAGAGAGAGAAAAAAAGTCAGTCATATGACGTGGCGGCCTGCTCATTGATGCATGCTGTAGATACGATTGTCACCCTTATCCTGTCCGGGTTCCCGCCGGCCCTGATTCCACTGGCCTGCATCAAAGTTCTGCGGCCCACGCAAGTCGGCCATGCGCATCTCCATGGCCTTAGAGGCGCTGTACATGAAGCGCGAGGCGTCCACCTGGTTGTAGTTGAGCAGCGAGGGCTCAGAGGCCAGGGAGAGGCGGGGCCAGCCGGAGGACGCCGACCACGAGTGGTGCAGAGACTGTTCGGGCGTGCCCGGTGGCTTGTAGTGCATCGTCTGCTGCACATCCGAGCCGTTGCTGGCCGGGCCGCCCCCACCGCCGCCCGAGTTCACCCCCGAGGTGGGGCCCGGCGTGTGGAGCTGCCGGTTCAAACCCGACATGTAGTCGGGACCACCGCCACCTCCGCTACTACCGCCACCCCCAGATGGGTTCATGCCTCCCACCTGTTGCTGCTGCTGCTGCTGCTGCTGCTGATTCTGCCACTGCAGCGGGGGGCCTCTGCCGTCTGGGGTCGGGGTTGGGGTCGGTGTGGGCACCGGCCCGGGGGTAGAGCCGTCTGGCTTGCTGGACATCCCACCCTTCTCACCACCGTGACCAACCTGCTGGCCCCCCGGTCCCATACCATGGGGGCTGCCCACCTGAAGCGGGTGCCTCACCACCACCGACTCGGAGACAAACTGCTGCGGGATGTTGGGGATGGTTTTGCCCCCATACACCCCGCCTCCCGCCGCCCCGGCACCAGACGCGCCAAGGGTGTCATCGTCCTTCTTCACGCCCCCAGCTCCCCCGTAACCATCCCGTTCCAGATCCATCTGTTCTGTTTTCATTCCCAACGCCAGCTGGTTCATCAGCTGTGCCCGCTCTCTCTCCGCCTTCTTCTTCCCTCGGCTGGAGCTGCCCCCTCTGTTCTTACTGCCCCTGGGCCTTCCACGGGTCGGGGTGGTCAGGATGGTGCTGGCCTGTGCAGAGAGGCCGCCCGGGCCGTGGCTTGGGCCCGCCACTCCCTGGGGCAGCGGGAAGGTCATGTTCTTCATCTGGCTCAGGTCCATGTTGGAGAGCTTCAGCCCGTCCGGGCCCTCCTTGGCGTTGTAGTCGTACGGGAACCGCAGCCGCATGGGCGAGGTGCCCTTCCGCTTCTTGCTGCCTTCCTTCGGTTTGTTCGGGTTGCCTCCCTTGCCTTCCTCGTCCGAGGTCAGGTAATCCTCCGAGCTGTGAGAGTCGTCCTTGCTGGCGACGCTGATCGGAGAAGAGGTGAGGCCGTCCGCCCGCAGGGTCCCGTCAGCGCGAATCGACAGGTTCACATTGTTGACTGGGGAAAAGGTAGCAGCAGTCAGGTCAGGGGTGGTCAGTACTGAAAGCAGACCAGAAGACAGAGAGAGATGCTACAGTAAACGTGGAACACCATCAACACCTGACGTTTCCCATTCTAGTCCTCAGGAAAGTTGCCTTTCTGTTTAGACTCATTTATTTCCAACCTTTGCCTTTCCTCCAAAAACACAACCCTTTTACCATTACTGTAGAAAACATAATTTCTTCATAACACAAAGAGCCTGAAAGTTTGAATAGGAACCAAGAACCCCTCGATTATCATTACCAAAATATGCCCGGCACCTGTATAAAAACATAACCCAGTACTCAGAGCGCGTCAGTACAAAGGGCTATAGGAACAGCGCTGGTAAGACACTGTCCATCATCTTCCGGGACAGGACCATTGAACTCAAATGTACTGACTAAAGCACCAGTTGAATTCGAAAAACTATCATCAAAATATCCCAAATGACATTACAGCTTTCAAGATCTATTTTACATTATTTTGTGCATTGAATTACCTACTGTTCCACGAAGGCCATTCACGTACAAATCTTTAAAAATTGATTGTTCACTGTTCAGAATAAACAAAAATTGAAACCATCATCTACAGCTACATCTGAGCAAAGCTGGCCTACACAGAGGTCAAACAGCAGACAAAGGAAAGCGTAAAGCAAATAAGGGGCTTTCACAAACATCATGCAGGAAAACCAGATTTATGGCAGAACTACACTGATATGTGTTCGCTTGTTTGAGCAAAGAGAAGCACATCACCACAATAGCAAGCACTTACTGAGTGCAGGGAAAAAGGAAGACGGACATGATCAAATAGAAGGAAAGAACAGAAGTAGGACCTGTAATAGGTAGGGTCTCCAACCACCCTTTTATACTTGATAGGACATTAAATGTTTGGCTTCACAGATCAGGTGTGCATGGCGCACATTTAAAGATTCCTTAGGGGTTGAAAACGTAGGCAAGCAGATAATTAGGCCCCCCACCCAGGCAAAATTCAAAATGTTGTCATTCCCTACCATAAAGAATATCCCTATCACACCTGTAAATAGTAAAACACACCCTTACGCCTTCCTTGATTCCAAACGTATTGAATATGTCTCTCTATTCTGACAAAAGGGAAATGGCACTTTGGCAATCTACTTCCCCTATGTCTACTACGCAGGCAAAGCTGCATTATGCAAACTGCTTTCATCATCAACGATACAGATGGACATCCGAAGAAGATGAAATGTTGGGGAGTTCAAAGACAGGGCACAATACTACCAGTATCTGTTCAACAGTTTTGTCGATTTCAATGTCTCTTAACATGATCATTTCTCCATTAATCTGCCCCTTATCACTGATTTCCTTTATGCTACAAATGTCAAAAGATTACTGTTCTATCATACTCTATCACACAATGGCAAATACTGTCTACTTTTCCCTCCCATGGGTTAATTTCTTGACATTATTCCAAACCTTTCCACTTTTTATTACATCACTGTCAGTCGCTCTTACCCATATTTCAATAAAAGGTAGCTTAAAAGAATGATCAACCCATGGCTTTAAACAATAATCAACCCAAAACTATACTTTGATTCTCTTTCAAATAATACCTATAAAATATCTAGACATCATACTGACAAAGCTACCAAATAGAAATTTACGGAAGCATAACAAGGTGAAAAACATTTGCTGTTCACCAATTTTCTCATCAGATCATGATCATGGTTACCATTAAGAATCCACTTTTAACATTCAGCCATTACATTGTACACCCTCAACCCTTCTCGCCCCAATAAGAGATAGCTTAAATTTTTAGTGAGCCAACCACCCTTTAATGTGTATGGAAGCATATCTGATAACCCTACTTCCTTTATCAGTCCTTCCAACAATTCGTTAAAAGTGAAGATCACTAACAAAATGATGGCATCTCCTTTCTGATTTGAGAATTTGTTTACCAGAATTACTAATTAATCAGTGCTTTTTGTAGGAGTTACAAAACACATACACACACACAAGGAATACAGCATAAACCGCACAGCAAAATAAACCCACCAAACAAATAACAAAGGCAAGATAAAAAAAACTTGTTCATGGAGCCATGGCATGTAAACTCTCAAAACAATTTATTAATCAGAGAGCCCTAAAAATATAATGAGGGGAGAAAAATGCTCACCAATAATCACAAGATCTAAAATAACAGTTAAGTTAGGAGAAGGGCTTGTTCCCTTTCTTGTTCTGAAAAAAGAGGGGGTGGGGGTGGGGGCCTATTTTTTCAAAGTTGCTTTTTTTCTAAACTCATCCCACTTTGATCCCTTGAAACCTCCTGTTATGCATGCTGATTGCCTCTAGCCCAACATTTCACAACAGTTTCACTTTTAGTATGGTTCACTGTGGGGAATTTCCCATTACTAACAAGAAAGGAAACCTCATACAATAAACATTATCACTTTTTGTAACTTTAAAAAATCTCATAATTCTATGATGTCTGATTGCCTTTAGTACACATTACATTTCAAAATGTATTCAGCATTGTTCAATTACACACCTTTTCTATGGCAGGAAGCTATTTTCAGAACTACGCATGCTTAAGGCATGATTATGTGAAAGAAAGAAATGGAAGGGGGAGGGAACTACATACATTCCTCACCATGGCGCTTCATGTGTTTGTCACGGTGGTGCGCACGGAAGAACATCTTCTCGCAGAACGGGCACTTGAAAGTGCGGTGGTACTCGCCCGTGTGCGTCTTGTAGTGGCGGTCTAGGTGTTGCTTGCGGGTGAACGCCTTCCCACACTCGGTGCACGCGTATGGTTTTTCGCCTGTGTGGGTCATCTCGTGACGACGCAAGTGGTGGCTGGAGGAGACACAGCAGAACATACACACATTTCACACGTGGTATAAGTCGTGCAAAAAGTTGCAGAGAAACCTCAACAAAAGAAGAATTAATTTAAATGGGGTAAGTTATGTATCAGGTGTATTATGTTCTTAACGCCTATGTGGTCTCTTGATACATTTTTGGAAAACAAAAAAACTAATCAGTTAAAAAATCCCAAACCTGATTGTAAATGATGCTAAAGTGAACTTATAGTCATTTTGACATGATTCATGGTGCAAGCTCAGACCCCTGGTTTTTATCGAGGATCCACAGATTAACCTTGGTAATGATTTTAGGAATTTAACAATTGGGAAAAAGTAAACCTATTTCTCCCAGTTACACAGTTAATATACAATACCACTGATCCTTTACTTTTTACTTTTTCATCCTCTAGTCCCGTTGAGCATGGAAGGGAGATGCATTATCTTAAGAGAGTCTCTTTTCTCATTTTTTAGTTTTAGTTTTAGTAGAGGTTTTACAGCGCTCGCAACTGCATAAGGTCATATGAGCGCCAGAAGATTAGAGGTGTTACAAGAGAGTAACAAACACAAAAAAGAAGGAGGGGAGATAAAGACGATAGATGTTTGATAGGAAAGAAGGAGCAAACCACACCAGAGCACCCGCCAACCACCAACCTTTTCTCATTTAATGTACTTTCCCATCAACAGAATACTCATTATTTTATTTACAAATAACTCGGGTATAGGATCATTATCAAAAAGGATGGAAGAAAGTGCAAGACGAAAGACTAACTAGCAAAGAAATCAGAGGTACTGTCATGAAAACTGACAAAAATTCCATCCACTGCTCTCACAACAGCGAGATGGCTCGTATGACTATTCAGATCCTAAGGTTCACGGAACAGAATGAGAGTAAACACGACAATATGAAAGAGGCAAACAAAGGCCCAAAAATGAACATTTCAAAGCCTTGTCCACAAGCTTCCTGTGGAAACTGCACCTCTTGACTCTTTATCAGTTGAAATTTTACAACTTGCACAAATTACACTCCCCTTTCCATAAGGGACAACCCACCCATCCCCCCCCCCTCTCTCTATGTGCAAAAAAAGTAATGCTCATTATGGTAAACAAATTAAAAGTGACCCTGCTTAAGCACTTTCCCTAAAAGACCTAAAACCTAAATGACTCTTTAACAACTATATAAAGAGACCTAATTACATACTTTTACTTTAGGGGGGGGGAGGGGGGAGGGAGAGAAACAGATGTAACGAACAAAATCGACTTACCCATTAAGGAACAGAACCTATAACCCACCTTCTACCCATCGAAACAAATCGTAAACAAACAGCTATCTACCATCCCTCCCCTGTCAACGTGTAAAGACAGCATTATGTGAGGCATGAGATGAAAGCAATGCAATCAACCTGAGGTTTGTGCATGCAGGGTCACACACGCCCTAGCCTAACTGAGCATTCTAACCCATACCAAATTTAGAAATCAATATACTTCTCACAAATATTTGTCTCAACAGCCCACTTAACAGTACACTTACTCTGGAAAAAAAGAACTATCCTTCCATCTACAATCTAAAAAAAAAAAGAAGTTTTATCCATTATCCCTGCAACTGGCTGGTCATTTCAACTGACAATTTGTGGAAAGACAAGGAATTCAGAAAAACACCGCCACTGAAAAGTGACATAGCAGTAGAAGTTAAGTGAATATGAAAAAAGAGGAGGAGAAAAAAAACCTCAGATAAAGGCCAAGATCAAGGAGTGTATAAATAAGATAGAACTGAACTTCCAAATCAAATACTACCGTTTCGCTGCCAAGAAACACACCCCTGAGATAAGACACTATATTTAAAACTCTGTTTGGAAGTATGAAGCAAACCTTTATCAAATTTTATTATATTGCCACTCCCAAACAAATTTTTGGCTGCTTTTCATCTCAAAGACAATAATCTTCATCCCAGCCAAATCTTTCTTCATGAGACACTAGTATACTTGGGCTAACATTTGCCTTTTTCCTTATCTCTAAGGCTTTCCGAGTCCAAACACAATATCATTCAATCTTTCTACTAGCACTGCTTCCTCCCACTTTCCATTCTTTCATTATAACTCCCTGGAAGATTTTCATCTTTTTTACAATTCAAAAAGCAGATCCCAGCAGTTGTCACATTTCCCAAACTTCTCATGACTTCCCTTTCCATCCTCGGCCATGTGCACTTTAATAAAATGTGAAAGAACTGACAAAAGAACGACAATCCCGCCATGATTTGGGAACTAAAATAGTACTGAAGAGAGAGAGAGCTACAAGAGCAAGAGCATGACAAGGACCTACACCTTCCCAGTCAACCAGCACCAAACGAGTACGCAAGAAAATAAAGTGAAGAGGAATATGAGAGGGACGAGGAACTACGTCTCTTTCTGGTCTATCTAGCAGCAACCCTGCAGGCCAAACAAACCTTAAGTTGAAAGCCTTGCCGCAGATCCCGCAAGTGTATGGTTTGGTGCCCGTGTGTGTCAGCTCATGGCAGCGCAGGTGGTGGCTGTGGGGGGGAAGATGGCAAAAAAAAAAAAAAAAAGAGTTGGACGAAGATGAAAATAAATATATATATAATGACAAACATAATCGCGCTCACCTGTGAAGGGAAGATGCCATTTTAAAAAATGCATGGGAAGATGAGGAAAAGGAAATAGCATAATTTCACTCAGCTGTGGGTAAACATGACAAAGACACCTCAGGTGATGATGAAAAAGGAAATACATCCAAGAAACAAGTTCACTCAGCTGTGGGGGTGGAAGTTGTCAAAAGTGTGTCCATGAAAATGATGAAAAAGAAAACATTTTCTCTTACATGTGAGAACAAAAGAAAAACGGGAACAAGAGGACAAAGCTGATTCGACAACACAGAGACCAAAAGAGTTAAATAAGAAAAACAGGAAGCAACCTCATTCAAAACAGAGAAGGGAAAAAAAACAGAATGTTGAGCATTTTAGAAAATGAAGAACGGAAATCAGATGTATTAATGACACTTTCACAATTAGCATAGATTTAATTTGGGAAGCAGAACAAAAAGATGAATAGCAGCAGTGATGCAATGATACAGCAATGAAGCATAAGAAACTACAAAAGGAGATGGATGGTCAGAGAGAGGGGAGAGAGAGAGAGAGAGCCCACCAGCCAATCACAGGTGAGGACAATGCGGAAGCGAGCTTGCTGCACAAAACTGCCGAGTCACTCACCTGCGACGGAAACTGTGGCCACAGATGACGCACTTGTAAGGGCGCTCCCCTGTGTGTATGCGCACGTGCCGCCGTAAATACTCCTTCTTGGCAAACATACGGCCACAGAAGTCGCAGCTGCAGGGCATGTTGGGCCCGTGATGGCTGTTGGGGTTGGCATGACTGCAGCAAACGTGAGGGGGAGGGGCCACCGTTACAAGTAGAAGGACAACTTCAGAGGAGGGACATTTCACTCTCAGAAACAACAGGTCAGGCTACTACTACTTGCATTATTTTCATTCAAGGAATAGTAAATGATATTTCTTACCATTTCCCTCACTTCATGACATGTGCAATGATAATAACAAAGAAAGATTCACTTTGCACGTAATTTGAAAGGAGAAACAAAGAGTAAAAACATAGCAGTGTGAAAGAAGAATCGTTCAAGGACAATACAAATGAAACAGCTACTGTATTTGCTTCCACTTTCTAAAAATTCTGCACACTCTAGAAATAAGTGTGTGAAATCTGCAGAAACATAGAATCAAACATTCACTTCAATTCATTCAACAAGTGTCATATTTGCAACAGACATCAGCGATCACACTTCACAATTCATTCCTTGCTCAGATGCTTTCAAACAATATTTATCTTTATCTTTCTCCATCAAGCATCTGTTGAGGTTCTCCAAATAAGTTTCTCTTGGTCTACCCCTGCCCCACTAGCCTTCAATGTTATCAGTGACAGTAAGATGTTCAAGGCCCTTCTGTCTGTTCAAGTGTCCAAAAAAATGTGAGCAGACCATGTGGGCTTCTTCAAGTACTACTTCATTTGATTTCTTTTCCTTCCAAAAATGATCTGCAAGTCTCCTGCGCAACCACATTTCAGTTGCTTCTATTTTACTCTAGATGTTTTTGGTGATTGTCCAGCATTGACAGCCATACAAAAAGGTTCAATTATCCATTAAAACTGAAATTTTGCACAAATTGCAGACTGAAAGGTGCCCTGAAAATGTAACTCAATTGCAGTGCAAAATAATCACAAATCTATAAAAAATATGAAAAAGTAGTGGACCTTTTTAAAATACCTGTCACAGATCATGTTCTCGTCGATTACAGATCATATTTGCAACCTCCGAGCAAAAAGCTTCATTCAATTGGCTGGTATCATGCTGTACCACGGAGAGAACCCACCCCCCACCCCCCAAACCCCCGATTTGAATCCTTGTCTGGGCATTCTTGAACGGCGGTTGTTTTGTGGAGTTTTCAAGGCTCTCACCTCAATTTGGCTCATTCCAGTCGGAGATGGACATTAAATGCCGAAGTGCCGCCTCTTAAATTGCCTAAAGGTTGAAAGGGGCATTAAACTTACGGGTTGATAAACCCATACATTTACTTACATTCTAATCTTTGGAGCAGGAGCTCCTCCACCTTCAATAATGACCTTCCTGTGTCAAGTGGGCCCTGCCTTGTCAAATTGTAGTTTAGTGCAAGTCAGCACGATATTGACTTTGGTGATGACAGAAAAAGATCGGGACAAAAAGTAACCCTGACACCAAACTACAGCAATCCCCCCCCCCCCCACCCCCACCCCCCCTTCATTCTTAGTAAGTTATAATAAATATTTTACGACCTTCACACAATTTAGATCATTCACAAGTCCAGCTGCTTTGACAATTACTACCCAGGCCAACTGTGTCTGAGTGAGATACAGCATCCAAGCAAGCAGATAAAAAAGGGTACTCAAGGGGGGGGAAAAATAACCTCCACACTCAGCAATCAAACTAACGACTACTGGGTGCAAACATAAAGATCGTAACGTTACATCGCAGATACTGGTCTTCCTCAGAGGATCATTTGGCCGCTTTTAAGCACAAGGGAACTATCCCCGAAAATGCTTTTTTGAGAAAATTGAAGGTAAAGTTTTTGCCCCTTGTTCAGTTTCTTTAAAATATAAGGAGAGTTTTCTCTATAACCAATCAAATATATACACATAAATGAAACCAAACTTCTCCTATAGGTATGGCAATGCCCACTTTTGGTCTAAATCAGGATTTCTGGAAACCCCCAAAATCTGGGTTAGCCCGTTGTCCTTTAAAGCGACCAATTCATTTAGACATTACAAATAAACAAGAAAATAAAACTTAACAAACAGTTTGGAGGGAAAGAGAGAAACAACTCCTCCACTGACCTGATGGTGGAGCCTTGTCCATGGGCTATGAGGCGAGCACCAGGCATCAAACCACTTCGAGCCAGACGCTCTTCTGCCTTCACCTGTCAACGAGATAAGATCTTTACGCCTGCAGTGTGCAAAAATTCTACTGTAGCCATGCATTCAAACTGAAAGTGTCCATTTTCCTCAAAGCCTTTTGTGCAAAAATATATACCACAAGACTATTTTGGAGAAGCAAAGCACCAT
Organism: Aplysia californica; assembly: GCF_000002075.1. Lineage (NCBI taxonomy): Eukaryota > Metazoa > Mollusca > Gastropoda > Aplysiida > Aplysiidae > Aplysia > Aplysia californica. Next base: position 462,538 of record NW_004797880.1, on the reverse strand, counting down.
CAGTTAAGACTTGTTCAATTGTTTTAATGAATATCTTGTTTTCATTACTTCAGAAAAAACTAGACTTTCATTTTATATATTATATTTTAGACCAAAAGATAAGAATAATAAATGTCTTTAAACTTTGATCAAAACTGTCATTTCCATGAACATCAGTTTCAAGAGCCAAAAATCAAAAGCCACTACAAAAGGTAAGCTACTTGTGCTTGAAACTGACCTACTTTTATTTATAACTTCTTTTTCTAACATGATCTAAAACTACACATAGTTACTCTAGTAGCTAGTCAGTAAATTTAAAGTTATTGCATTGTTGACATTCAATTTGGAGAGAACACTTTCAGATTGATAGGTAAACAGTTAAAACTAAAGGCAGGGTGAGTGAGAGAGGGGTCTTTCCGTGATTTCAAACTTTTGTCACACTAACCCTATACCAATAAAGATGATAAAATTCCTTTTAATACTTTTTTTTATATTTTTAATTTTACTTCAATCTGAATTTGAGATTCGGTATCAAGCTCCTTTCTGTGCCAGAAAGTCAATTATTGAATTAGAACAAAAGCTGGAATTTTAAAAAACCAGCAGACCACACACAACCACCCACACAGAAAGCCTGTTTCCACCTTACATTATCTAGTGCAATATATCGTAATATATTATGCAAGTCTGAAACCATGGGAAGACTAATTTCCACCTGTATAGCAAAAGCATACATACTGCCATTGTACATAAGAAAAAAAGACGAGAGACCAAGTTATCACGACACCATGTCATTTGTCCGGTAAGTTATATGAAGCAAAGAAGTGTGAGATTAGCCTGTAAGTTTCTTTCTTTGTTGCAGCTTTATTATGCTAACAAATCTAAAAATCTATTCATGAAAATACTTTTCAAAATGTGAGAGTACTAGTACTAATTCGTTGCCCAAGAAGGATTGTCGAGGTTGAAATTGATCTTCTAAGGGACTTGCAAGAAGTAAAATTCAGCTCTTGTGTAAAATCAATATCTCTTGCATGAAGGAATCCATCTTCGCTTAAACCCATGAAGCTGTACATAAAAAAAGAACTGCGGAGCTTTTTCAGACTAGTTGCTAATGCTCTGAGCCTGAGTAGACCAAACCAGTACAACATGATTTGAACAACATGAAAATAACGTTTAACAAATCAGTCATTCCTTAGTTACTCATTATAATCACTTCTCCTGAAATAAAATTTGAACTCAAATATAAACCCATTCATGAACCCCATACTGTTTCTTAAGAGTAGAAATCAAATATTCTGCAACAAAGAAATAAACTAAAGAAGCATCATAGGTGAGACCAGTCGACCAATTGTTCATACATTGCCAGTGCAGAAAGTAGTAAAAGCAAAGTTCAAGAACTGGGTATTTAATTTCAAACAACTCTCTGGTTTGTAACCTTTCAAATTTTAGCACAGGGACCTCATTTGTAAGTATTTTTTAGAATACTTTTAAAACGCTTTCATTTCCATTGAATAATTTTCATTTTCAGACTGCTGGAAAAGCACCATAGATATCAAATCAACACAATCAAACCTGACAAATGGTCTCACCTATAATACAGAAACAACAAAGATACATTATATCAGACATCCTATGCTGATGACTTTGCTATAATCATCTTTGTGACAACTCAAAAACAAAAAAAGAAAAAAAAATTCATAATGTGCATTACGTTTAGAAGTCCATTCTTTTCCATGAGAAATTGTAACCCAGACTGCGAAAGAAGAAAAAAAAAGAGCATTGCTGCTGATGAGAATTGCCAATCATAAATGAGCACAAATAATTAAGTGAGAAAAGGCATAACAAATCATGAATGGGGAAAATGGTGATGAAATTATATCACAATACTAAAAAACATTATTCACAGTACTTTTAAATATAAAATTACAGTATTACACAGCAAAGACATCAAATAAGGAAACAATTAAATATAATTCTACCTACAACACAATTATCACAGAACTAAGAAAACATATTTTGCACAAAATTCAACACTATACAAAAACATCTCCACATCTGGACTCTTAAAAATAGTAAAATGAATTTTTATAGAGACAAGGGTAAAAAAAATGATAGTATACAATAAAAAATCCTTCAACTTCAAAACGAAACCTCTTGCATCATAAAAGCCAACAACTGGCGCATTCATTGCATGTTATTTTATTTTTTTTTGTGGGGAAGGGGAGCTAAAATCGTAACTTAAAATTCTCTTCAAGTGCCCCACCCACCTGTATGACAGTGGAAAGGTCAGTCTGCGAGGACTGGTCTTTTACTGTGACCCTGTTCTTGCAGCCACCACAACAACCGGAGTTGGACAGGTGACCGCTGGAAGAGACGGGCGGCATGTTGTTTACCATGTTCACATTGCTGCCGCCGGCGTTGATATGCACATTGTTCGGCAGCAGCGACGCCCCGTTATGAGTCTGCTGCTGCTGCTGCTGCTGAGTCTGCTGCTGCTGCTGCTGCTGTTGATGTTGTTGGCCTGAGCTGGCAATACTGTTCGAGTTCGTGAGCTCATTGGAGGAGGGCACGCCCACCACGTTGACGTTCCCCTGGGCGTGCATGGCCATTCCGCCAGCAACCGCCATGCTTAAGCCTCCCCCGTCCACGATGCTCACGCCTCCCCCAGCTGAAGGGAGATTCATGCTCACGCCGGGAACAAGGTTTAACGCTGTGCTCCCAGGAAAAGTTACGAGGCTGTTGCCAGGGGCAACCAGCCCGGCTGGGTTTGACCCAGCCACAGAGCTCATACCCATCCGAGCGCTGAGCGAGGCGAGGGCGTTGCTAGTGAATGTTAAACTGTTGGGGTCTGTGTTGCTCCCCGAGAGGCCCATGGCCACGGCCAGGCTACCGATCGACATGGCGGTACCGGGGATCTGGATATGCTGAGCCTGGGCGGGAATGCTCCCTGGCTGCTGACCTTGCTGCTGTGAACCCGAACCGTCACCAGCTGTGCAAGGTACCGAGATTGTGCCGGAGACTGCACCCGAACTTATCGCTGTGTTTACTGATGGGTCAATGCCAGAGGTTACAGGGAGTGCCATACCCACTGAACCAAGGCTCATGGCGTTGATGGCACCGTCCCCTGAGTTAATCGTTCCTCCGCCTTCAGTCGGAGTGCTGGGCTCCATTCCAGCCGATTCTCGTCATGGAAAGAGCTTTTTACTGCACTTGTATCAAAACCTAAATTCAATATAAAAAATAAAAATTTAGTTTATTACCTTCAATTATTAAATATGCATGACAAAAATATTCACTCAAATAGGCATGCAGCTTATAAATCCCTTTCTGATTCACATTATTTGACTGCAGCTTACTGGTGCGCACATTCATTTTCACAAAGCAAACTCTGACACACTTTCCTCTCCACAAATGAAAGCGCGCGTGTGTGTGTGTGAGTGTGTGTGTGTGTGAGTGTATGTGAGAGTGTGTATGTGTGTATGTGTGTGTGTGTGTGTGTGTGTGTATGTGTGTGTGTGTTTGTGTGTGTGTATGCAAGTGTGTGTGTGTGTGTAAGCTTTGCCGCTTGGCGCACGATGGGCTAGGCCTACGACACTAGATCTAGGTTTCATCGCGGATTGCTCGGGCTGTGTGTGTGCGTGCGTGTGTGTGTGTGTGTGTGTGTGTACGTGTGCACGTGCTTGTGTGTTTGTGTGCGCACGCTTGTGTGTGTGTGTTTGTGTGTGTGCGCGCAGTGCAGGTAAGTTTGAGTGCCGGCGCACGCTGTTGTGTGTGTGTGGGTGGGTGTAAAAATTTGAGACGGTAAATTTATGGAACGAAAATTGCTGAGATTGTTTATAAAAATAACACAAATTAATACAAAAAAACAAACACGGCGAGTTCTAGTCAACACATGAAGCTATAGCGAGCCCCTCGCACACCTCTGTGATTGGCCTAGATGACATGTTTCCGCCATCTATTTTTGTCGTCTTCCGGGGCTTCCCCCAAGACTCTTGGGTAACTGTTGACTAAATCTCGCCGTCTTTGGTTTTTTGTTGTATTAATTTGTGTCATCTTTTATAAACACATATTAATTTGTGTTATATTTTATAAACAATCTCAGCAATTCTCGTTTCATAAATTTACCTTCTCCTCAAAGTTGTGCACACACACAAGTACAAGCGAGTGCTCGCCCACACACACATGCGCGCGCGCGCAATGCAGGTCCGCTACGGTGAGAACAGAGACAGTGTACGTTTATGTACATTGTCTCTGGTGAGATCTAGTCAACTGGCAAGGGAAACCCCAGAAGATGACAAAATACATGGTGGAAATATGTCATCTATATTTGGGCCAATCACAGAGATGTGCTAGGTGCTCGCTGCATCTTCATGTCTAGTCAACAGTTACTGGCGAGGGAAACCCAAGAGTCTTGGGGGAACCCCGGAAGACGACAAAAATAGATGGCAGAATACGTCATCTATATTTGGGCCAATCACAGAGGTGTGCTAGGTGCTCACTGCAGCCGCATGTAAGAATAACAAACAGCAGCACAATGCTGACGAGTGGCAGGTGATGAACTGACTGCATGACTACCCACCGCTGTCCTCAGTCCAGGCCAGACAAGTCATTAAATCAACCTATGATAGAGATCTAGGCCTACCACTACCACCTATTTATGACTCCTTTTGACTAGGCACGAGATCTAGAATCTAGCTTAGACTTGGCCTTTAGGCACAGATCTACTACTTTTAGGCTAAAATTAGGCAGGTCAACAATAACTTGCTTGCCTTGCTATCGCTAGAGTCTACAAGAGAAAATGAAAACAAACCTCAAAAGTAAACCAGAAAAAAAACGTGTTGGATATATCTAGATGGTGTCGGGCAGCCATATTTTACTAAAGGCCAAGATCAGGACCAACGTCTCGGTCTAGACCTAGAAGATTCATTTCTAATAGACGTGCACTAAAAAGACGCGGCCCAATCCAAATCAAATTTCAAGTCTTGGGCCAGGGTAGACTGCACAGTCCTGCACAAATATATCTGTGATTACCAAAACAAAGCACTCTGCAACCATACCTGCCCTTCAACAAAGTCTACCAAAAGTACATGGATCAATACCTCTAATCCCATTGTAGGCAGTAATAAGGGGGCGTGGAATCTAAAAGTTTAAATAAATCATCAGATCCGAAACAGCGGGGTGTCCGCCATGTTCTTTCGTGTCGGAACTACTTTTTCAGATGCCGGAAGTTCTCAACTTTATTGCCGAAAATAACCCTGCTCACCTCGAGAGTGACAAAGGACATTTTTTATTAAAATTGAATATAACATTGATTGAGGAACATAGTACTTAGTTTCTAATCAAAATAAGATCCATGCCACATCTAGTTTAAAATTTTCATACTAAATAACATTCCCACACAAGCACGTATGTAATGCCTCTATTGCTTTTAGTCCATTGTTGTTATGATCCATTGGTTATTGTAAACCATTGCTTATCAACCTTTTTATAACCAGCACCCACTTTCATCACTTTATGCGGCTAAAATATTCATACAACCCTATTACGTGTATTTATAAGTGGTGCATTAAATAACACCTATCACTACTACCCGAGTGATCCCCACCAGCCACAAAAATTGCGTCGCCTTTACTGCTTGTAAACCCTTCCAACGGCTTTTTTTCCTCGTGGAGTTAAAAAGGTGGGGTAGGGGTATTTTTTTAAAAATATAATGGATGGTTTTAAATTGAAAGGACACCAGTAATCCATCCTAATGGCTCAAATGTTTTTGGTGCCCATTTTATTCAGTTTCAACAACCCTTGCAAATCTGACAGAGATGGGTGAATGAAATATTGTGTCCGTCGCCTTTTCTGAACTGCAAATGAAATTTACGATAACAGCTAGATTCTAGAGACCGAGAAAGGTGAACAAAATAAAACTTGGTCGATTTTCTCTTTCATGTTTCTTTTCTTTTACCGTTTCATCCTAGTTTGCTAGTTCCTGAAAGTGATAGAGCTATTTTTTGTGATCTCTTCAATTTTGGCAGGGAATAATGCTTAGTTTTGGTCTGACGCCCCTTTCACCACACCTATAAGTAAGCCTACGCTGTTAGGGGAATGGCGGATAATAATCGAGCGGCAAAATGCATACAATTATTGTCACTCACTACATCACATTACTGTATTGTTTTTACATAAACTACAGTGAGGCTGACGGTCGAGTTCATTTTGGTCACCTGTCTGTTAGATTCTATGTCTGTTTCACAACAGTTTTTGTTTTGTTTTGTTGTTGTTGTTTTTTTGGGGGGGTTGTTTTTTGTGAGGGGGTTTTGTTTTGGGGTTGTTCGGTTGTTGTTTTTGTGTTGTTGTTTTTTTTGGGGGGGGGGTCCTCTAGGGGCCGGTGGAGGTTGTTTTTTTAGGGTGCGGGGGGGGGGGTCCTTAGATGACAGAAATTATTGGATCACGCCAAGCCCCCAGTAACTAGATCTACCTGTTTGTTTATTTGAGTAAAAAGAAGCACCTCGACACGATTTTAATGGTAATCTAGCGCTGGTAAGACAGACTGACATAAAACAACAGAGGGACAGTAAAGAGAATTTTAAGAAAACCTACAATAGGCGCCCTCCAACTGCCCGTGTAACTGCCTGTAGCATAAATGACAAGACAAAGGGTCCATAATGAAAGATTCGATCTAACAAACAAGTATGTGCAGCCTACTGATTTGCATTTGAATTTCAATATAATATACCTGTTCATTGTAATACATGTAACGGGTAATGGCGAGCTAGATCTATATGAGTAAGGTTGTTGTTTTTTGGTATAAGTAGAAGTGTCTTTTTTCGATTATTTTTTTTTAAAAATTGGGGGGGGGGGCTAAATTAAAATAAATTGTTCTCGATTGTGCATTGTTTGCAATACTTTTTTCCTTAAATTGATGTAATGCTCATTTAGCATCTTATCGAGATGATATTGAGCAATATAAATACAATTTATTATAATTTGATTTATTATTTCCTACTTAAACCCATACGCAAAATAAAGACAGGGCTGAAAAACTAAAGCTACTTGGGGGTGTTGCGGCGTCATAATAATTATAAACTGCTTGCTTATAAATTTCTTTTACTTTTACTTTTCTTTCTTTACAGTTATTATTGATTATGATTCTAGCTACACATGTACGTGGCACCTCGCAAAGTCTTTTCGTGTCAGTTTTAGTTTTCGTTGATCTAGGAGTTTTACGGCACTTGCAACAAAATAATTAAGCTTAGATGAATTAGGTCATAGCAAGATCCAAGATTGGAGGTGCTACCGTTGCTAGACGAGAGTAACATTCAAAGTCAAAGAAAAGGAGGAGAGAAATAGACAATATATGTTTGAGTTTAATAGGAAAGAAGGAGCAAAGCACACCAGAGCACCCGCCAATCGGTTATACTATAAATTTAATGTCCTTTCTTGTTGTGTATTATAAGTAAGTGCACCCGACCTCAGTGACAGAACTGCCATTGTAAAGGACCACAGCAAATTTCTCCCTGATAGATGAATGAAGATTTAGTCCCAGATTTGTTAGGTACGTAAAGGGGAGACCAGGGGCTCTCGTGGCCTAAAGGTTAAGGTGTTTGCCTCTCATTCAAAGGTCCTGGGGTTGAATCTGGATAAGACCGAAAAATCTCCTTCTCTAAAATTGCCCCCTTTCACCTTCTCCCCTTCTCACTTGCAATATTCTGTCGTCTGCTTTTGTCCCCACTTTCTTCCTCCACCTCCTCACCTCCTTTGCCCCATCCACTGGGCTCCTGACTCTTTCTGCAGCCTTTCTACTGCTACTCCTTGGCTTCTTCTTACAGCTGTCTTTCAGCCGCACCCCCGATCTTCCGGTAGGAAAGATCTGCACCTAGCCTCCTCCCCCCCCCCCCCCCCCAACTCTATCTATCCATAAATAAATGAAAATAACCAAATAAGCAGTTGAAACCGTTATGGTTACACGCAATGAACACAGAGTAATCAACTTAGCGGTCCCTTCTCGTTTATCCAATCACTGTTGTCACCGCTTACAACTATAGTAACCTAACACTAACAGCCAATCAAATGTCTTTAGGGCCCAGAAAAGACAAGCCCGTTCCCACGCTCCCTCCATAATGAAACCCGTCTTGTAAAAAAAAAAGTAGTAGAAGACATGAAAAAAAATAACACTGCACAGAGGGCTCACGCTCTCCTAGCCCTGACAATGGGGTGAAGTTTATGACACACTTTCCCCCAGTGACACAGATACGTATGCGTTCATTGGACCTTTGTTGTCCGCAGTACTTTCCGCGACTACACAGCCTAATCCAGCTAATAGACGGTATATATTTGGATTGCTTTGTGTGCATGTTTGTGTGTGTGCCGCTGAGATTTAACAGTTATTAATTACATCAAACCACTTTTGAGGCAACTTTTTCATTAGATGAAAATTAATTAGAGAAATTTGGAGGTGAAACGGCTTCGTCCCCACCACCCAGAAGAATTTAAACAAAGAGATGGAAGACAAAGGTGACTAGCCTCGTTTGAATGCTTCTCAAAATGCCATGGCTCGCCGTGAGTATAGAAAAATTTTCACTGTTTTGTATTGCTTGCTATTTGGTGGTAAAGAAGTGGAAGCAACCTAAGCCCCACCCAAATTTGGATCCACCCACTGCCACAGAGTAAGTGTTCAGTGACCTCACTGCAACAGCAAGCACCAACATCAGTAAAAACAGCAGGTACTAACCCCCCACCCTGAAGATTTATATGTAGATCTACATAATATCACAAAATTTTAGTTTTACGGCACTTGCAACACAATAAGGCCATATAAAGTGCTGAAGATTAGAGGTGTTACAAGAGTAATAAACACAAAAAAGGAGGGGAGATAGAGGCGATAGACTTTTTTATAGGAAAGAAGGCACCTGCCTACCACCCACTGACGTTTAACAAAGGTAGCATAGCAAAAGACAAAACAAACAATTCAACAACATTTAACGAAAGTAGCAAATGACTTTTTTTTAAAAACACTCTTCCTAATTTGGGACATTGTAATTTTTTATTTGCAGCACAAGAATTTCAGGTCACATGAAACAAAACAAAAACAGAACCATGTATGCTTGAAGGAAACAAAGGCATTATATTATTTATACAGTCTGTCGAGCAATACATTTAGAGATCTGTTGCGGCTTTTATTTCCAGTGGTTTCATTGCATGATTTGATCAACAGTCCACACATATGTTCAAAGCATTTCAACAGCATCTCAACACAACTGATAATGTGGCGAGTGCAGCGGGTACAAACGCCTCAAGAGATATGAACACAGTGGTTGTGGAGCCAGAATGACAAACCAGAAATGAAAAAGAAGTGATTTTGTTATATATTTGTCACATTTAAAATTCTAAAGAACCTCAGCTCTCTCAAAGAAATTGAACTATTGTTCCAAAAAAGAAACAAAAAAACTATCCCATCCCACCCAATGCAAAATACAAAAAAATTGTAAAAATTCAATAAATCAGTTCTTAGGAAAATGAAATATCGTCTGTGAAGTTCTCTATCTACTTAAGTCAGGAGGCCTTTTTTTTTACCCTACTTTCCTTAGAAAGGGATCCTTTACGATACTTCATCATGTACATGAAAACCATCAATCTTTTAAAGATAGATTTAGTGTTGCAACCATGCAATCTGCCAGAATTTTAATAATTTAGGTGAAGAAAAACATAGGTTCTGCCGCCAATTTTTATTCTCCTGACTTACGCATTTAGAGCATAACCTAGACAATATACTTATCAAGACTTTATGTCAAGGAAGGACAGCTGTGAGTTTCAGAGTATGTATATATATATATATAGATGTACTTGTGGACAGTTTGCAAAGCACAACCTCTGAGGAGGAAAATCAAGATTCCACTCGATCATAAAGAAATTTGTATGGATGGAATGCTACGTAGATGTCCAGCGAGATTTTCAACCAGAGCTTGTCTCTCACTCAACTCACAGAAGAACACCACTGTTTTACTGCAAGGCTTTTAACTCTTTCACTACTGCGAACCGTGTTTCACAGCTCGCCACTTCCTGCTTCAAAACCAGTCATATTTTTGTAACAATCGAAAGTGAAACCTCAGGCTGAAATGCGATCATTTTTAGCAACATGATGTGATTATAGGTTATTATTTCCCCGCTATTGTCACACATGATACATGAGGATATTATTGAAAATTGGACTAAAAAATCTTTAATTTATCCCACAGTAGGCAGAATCAATGAGTAGGTCACAGATAAGGCCTGGTCCAGGTGAGGAAAAAAAACAGTAGTGAAAGAGTTATTCCATCCTCACGCACATATCTGTTCTTTTTAAAAAAATATAATCCAAAGACTTTCTGTACCGGTACCAAACCATACAGCATACACGATCAGGGAAAGAGACACTTTTTTCCTAATATAAAGGAGAAGGAAAAAAAAAAAAGGAAAAAGGAAAAAAAGAGGGATAGAGCAAAACTTTATTAACAAAGTTTGAGTAGAGCATCCTTGGGTAAACAATAGCTTGTAATCTGCATCATAAAAATTGCATTTCCAGGACAACCATCAGAGGTCAGTCTATTTCGTTCGAGAGCAGTGTATTCCAGGAAAGGAAAACGAATTCATGGGGGTAGGTTCCTAGTGAGAAAAAGCATACAATTATGTGCGATATGAGTTAAGCACCAACTTGAGCCTTTGCCAGACTCACTCGTTAAGGCATAGCTGTGGGATATGTCTTTGATGAATGGGGTTGCTAACCTCCGATCTCCCTCGGTCAGACTCCAGAGTAAAGAAATAATGTTTGAGAAAAAGAACGGAAGGGTGATCCATCAGAGCGTCATCTTTGTGAAAAGTAACATGACAGAGATATGAAAAAGGAAAAAAGTTTACTTACGGTTTTCAATATTATTTTCTTTCAAACTTCAGTGTGAATATAATATTGCAAGTAAGCACCAATCGATATTCATGCTTATTCATGTAAAATTGTAATGGCGCCTTGATATACCTAAAAAGTAAACGTTTCACTTCAAACATGATTCGAACTGAAATTCTGAATCCTCACAAGGTAGAAGCTGTAACTTGCACTATTACCACCCCCTACCCCAATCAGAGCAACATATACATTATATTATTTATGCTTGACACACAACCAGAACAAAGCATGTGAGTATGCATAACATGCTGGAAGCAAGGGAGAGAACAGCAGACACATGTACATAGTACACACGATATACCAGACCAGATGGACTCACTAAGCAGGCTAGAAGGACGAGATACAAATGACTTAGACGCGGTGTAATGTCCAGGGAATATATCTGAAATCACAGCCTTATTTTTTAAAAACAGATAATGAAGGGAGAAATGAGGAGAGAGCTCAGGTCCATCGTCAAAATAGTTTTATCTCCAATGTGTGTTATTGAGTTTCTTGTTAATACAGTACAAGCAAACCTGCTCCAACAATAACCTGTCCAAGACAACCACTTGCGCAAGCGACCACTTCCAATCTAGTGGTTTTTTCCCCATATAATAATATAGGTGGAAAAGGGCATAGAGGTTACTGTTAAGCAAGAGTTTGCCCGGTACAAATGTTATTTATTATTAATCATGTTATGGTGACACTATCCAAGAGGACCACCTGTTTAAAATGACCAATTTTTACACGTTCAACTTTGATTATAAGTGTTCTACCCCCCTCATCAACACAACACAGACCGTTCAAAAAGGCCGGCAGCTTTGACTTGCCTGTTGTTAGGATCAACACTGTCTTATTCGGATACAATATGCCAGCAGACAGACGGAGATACTCAAAACAAATTCCAAATTTGCGCCTTCAGCGTGCACTGACGACAAGCCGAACCATTACACCGCAGGGGTAGGAATTATTGAGTTGTAGATGGAACTATTCGACTCTAGGTCAGCCTACAATCTAATTGATGGGTTAACCCAGACCCATGGGTCAGCCCAGACAACCCTCACATGAATCAAATCCAGAGAAAAAGAGAATCAATAGTGATGAATGAGTGAAAAATTTGTGCAGCATGGTGTCATGATAAAATGTAACGTAATCTAATTTAATGACTTAATGCATTTTCTGAAAAAAATCACTGTGATTCCACCTGCAAACTGCAAGGGATCTCAGGTGACTTTGCTTGCAAACTTTTGCTTGTCACATAAAAAAATAGTTCAGCCATTGCAATTCAAAGAAATACATTTACTGACTATCAATTCATTTATTGTGTTCATCAACATGGAAGGGAGCACTGGCAGGCATTAAAAAAAAACACGAAACACAAAAACAACATAAGCTGTCAACATCTCATCTAAAGGGCTTCAAGGCTCATTCATTTCTAGTATTTCACAAAGACTTAGAATTAAAAAATCAGGGATACATGATAGATGTGAGGAAAAGTGACAAAGTGTACGAAACGACCTCTTTGTTTTGAGCTGGCATCAGGTACAAAACAGAATAAAACAGGGGGGAACACCCTTAACCTAACCACACGGAGTTCACAAAACAGGAAAGGAAGAGAACAACAACGAAATAAGTCTGCATAATGAGAACATTTCAAAGACTACATCAAAAGCTGCACTTACCAAAGTCAAGTCAAAAGTAAAGTTAGCCGAACAGAGGTGGTGAAAGTCCAAACAAACATATATACATTTCAATTCAAAATGAACAAATAGAACAAAACCACTCGAGCACACAAGTACTCGTGCACACATACATAGACACATACACAGCGGAGCTGCCCATATGAACGCACTACAAAATGCAATTAACAATATGCAAAAACATTTACTACTAATCAAAGGGTAAGCTGTTGACCCCAAAAAGAAAAAAAAAGGATGACAAAAGAAGCAAAAATCCCACACTTGGATATCAAGCTTGAGTACAAAAAAATTCCATTACATTGTCTGAGTCCAGAGCTGTTGGCAGCTTATGTCTGTCTTAATGCCACAATAACACTGTTCAACTTTTGTGTATGAGTATGTATGCTTGTGCCTGCATGTGTGTGTGTGTGTGTGTGTGTGTGTGTGTGTGTGTGTGTGTGTGTGTGTGTGTGTGTGTGTGTGTGTGTGTGACATGTGTTATGTGTGCATGCGCGCACATGTGTATGCACGCATGTGAAAAAGAGATCACGCCGGGAATACAAAAGTAAAATACTGTGCATGTTCAAGAAGTCACAAAAGAGAGCCATAGAACCAGACAAAATTTCTCCTCAAAGCTTTAACTTTAATAACCATTGTTTCTCACTGGGCCACAGCAGTTCTTGCGACCCAAAACTTGTTCCGTGTTGGTTGGGGTGGGTGGAAACAACATAAAGGGAGATGACTGGGTCTTTCAGCTGTTCGCATAATGTACAACTCTGACAACAAAGAGCACTTATATAGAGCACAAGAGGCAAAATGACAAATGATCTACAGTCATGCATTTTTTGTTTGCATTAAACATTCATACTGTCTTCTGTATATACCATAAAACTGTTCATTTCTGCTGACAAAGCAGTAAATTGTGAGCAAAAAGGAGAGCAATGAGAAATATTATGTATTCCTTTTGATTAAGACCTAGACGGTCAAAAGGACACTTGAAAAAGAAAATAGAAAAATGGAGGAAATTGATTCTCGTCTCAGCTAACAGCTGTGTCATGAATAGAGTATGACTCTAGCAAACCTGCACGTATCTGCACTAGATGGAAAGACGTAGAAAACAAGCTACAGAGGGAAGGAAGAACTGGATTGATCATGTCATTGTCAAGATCTCAATAAATAACGTAAGTTAGCAACAAGATTTCTTTGATACAAAAAGCAAACAAATGTTGCTTTGCTTTAAGCTCTGGGGCGACACAAAGGATTTGCAGACCTGGATAAAACGTAGGAATTAAAATCCTGCTGATATGTCATGTGGGGCCTTAGTTAACATTCACTGTCTGGACCTAAGGACTTTTAGACCTAGGACACTTAGGACACCATCAGGCAATTATTTTTTAAGTAGGTGTTTTGTGCGCCCCCATCATCACAATTTAGACCATTTAGGAGGTGGGCTTCAAACTGCAAATGCAATGTCTCGGAAGAAAGACTGAGATTTTATGCTTAACAGATATTTTGTCCTCATTCGGAAACCCACCTCCCACCTTCTGCATGCAATGGTGAAGGACCTAACTGATATCTTTCTAGTAACATGACAAACTTAGGGGTGTAGGAACAGAACATGAGAGGTCCAACAGCCATCTAACTTCGAGACAGGCCATTGAGAGACGGGTGCAATTTTTTTTTTAAATGGCGGGCACAAACTTTTGATCTTTAACTTTAGAAAGTGGTGGGAAATGTCTGTATAAATACAGGAGTTCATTGTTCTGATATTGATCGTAGTCTTGCTTAAAAATCAATTCTGACAAAGCAAAAAAATGGTATGTTACCAAAATACAGCTTTACTATGACATTGCTCGGGCTGGAATTAAACAAAACAAAAGAGTGAAATGTAACACAAGTGATGAGCTTCACTCGGAATTATACAAAAAAAACAAATAAATTCACTCCATACCACATAATCACCCTTTCATGTACAAAATGTCTCAGAGAAGTGTATAAATGAAAAAAGAGTTAAAAACCGACATAGATTTGCTGGAAAAAAAATTCATCAGCTAAAATTCTATTTCTTTCGCTCAAAGCAAAAGAGAACTGCTGTGAATTGTCATGAATTTTAGCGCACTGTCCACAAATAGCTCTTTTACACTAACTTCCACAGAAGCTGAAATTTGATAGAAAAATAACAAAAACAAAAACAAATTTGTTCTTGCACCAAGTTTTTCTCTCAAACAAGACTTTCTTTACATATAACAATAATTTCATTCATTTTTTAAAGCAGTCAAAACAACAAAACACACTGGCTGATGATAATAATAACAGTATTCCTTTCCGTTTCTGAATGACGCACACACACACACAGCCCTATACATTTGCAATAGTCATCAGGCACGACAACGGGTACCAACCAATACAGAAGCAAAGCAGGAGGAGGTGGAGTACCCACAGGACAAAAGGAATGATAACAGAGCTAGAACAACATAGAAATCAATTTGTCACAATAGAAGCAAATTTATTTATCGTGGGGGGGAAAAAAAGTCATGACTACGTCCGACACCCAAAAATCCAACAAAGACACAAAAAGAAGTTACAAAGGTCAAATGTCTATAGAGATATAAATTTATATCTTTAAGAATGTCATTCAAGCATTTGTGTCTTAGTTATTGTATAATAAATATAACATGGTAGTCAAGGCAATATATGGGATTGCTAAAGTGAGGAGTGGTGAAAACAATGCATTGACAAGACACTCAGAGGTACATCAGTTCAGCTAAACGTCCTCCTCCGCCTTCTGTTCAAACATCCTCAAAACATTCGTAAACAGTAACATTTTCTACAAGTCGCAAGTCATTTGAGTCAGGAAAAGACTAACATGATATACAATACGCACACACCCACCCACACACACACACATTAACACGCAAGTGTTCACCTTTAAACAACTATCTTCTTCATTTGTTCTTTCCAATCTAAGACTGAATGGAGCGAAACATTCACCTAACTCATTTGTTCTTTCCCAATTTGTTTAAATTGCTTGTCACAATAGTGAAAAAAAATACAAAGAAAAGAAATGACAAAACACAGAAAATAATCTAGAATTGCTCTAAATGATGCAGGTCTCAAATCTATAAAAACATGGTATACATCTAGAGGCGCATCCCCTCACTAATTGTTATTTTTGAGTGACAGACTATGTGTTTTAGTGCCTATTAATGGCTGCTTGCACTGTATGCTTCCCAGGAAGATGAGGTTGTTTCAGAATGCTCTCAGGACTGCTGGGGATAATAGTATAGATTGAGAAGCACATAGAGCTTGCTGTTGAGCGGGGATTTGCGCTATACAAATGCTATCTATTATTATTATTGATGATATGACCTGCTGATCTTGTCAAGGAAACACCAAGAAACTGCATAGAAACCTAGCGCCTAGGTGCACACAAAGACTGTACTCCTCTATGGGCATAGGCTCTATACAGCATTCATCTCTAAAGAAATTACCCCCTCTTTCCCCTTGACTGACCAGTCATTTGAGGTACTGCGATATTTGTCACTGCTAAAGAGAAGCAGTTGAGAAAAAGGGGTACATAGCATTTGAGGGTTTACAAAAAAAAGGAGCTAAGAAAAGACTACCAATCACGCTAAAAGAAAAAATCTTATATTTCAATCAAAAAGCAATTGATGGTCAAAACAAAGGTCGTTTCAGAGGAACAACTCCACTTTGATGCCACAAAGAATTCTTCGCCAGGAAGATTGTAAAGAGAAGGATAGACATTCCTCCTATTGTCATGAATATTTCACAGTGTATCTGCATGCCAGCCACCAATTGAAAATACTTTCAGTCCACATGCAAAAGAGTTTCTGTGGAATGCGTTCTACTGTACAGGATTATTATCACCAACACGAGGTGGGAGGGTAACGAGCTTCAAGGTGGGAGAATGAAACTAGGTTATCAATCACTTGCTTGAAAGGATGTGCGAGTGCAGGCTCATGTGAGCATGAGAGGGAGAGAGTGTGTGTGTGTGTGTGTGTGTGTGTGTGTGTGTGTGTGTGTGTGTGTGTGTGTGTGTGTGAGAGAGAGAGAGAGAGAGAGAGAGAGAGAGAGAGAGAGAAAGAAAGAAAGCAAGAGAGAGAGAGAGAGATCATGTTTACTTTGGTACTTTTGCTTATTAGTTCATGTAATATTTGCTATAAGGTCCATTGAGCATTAACAGGGCGGAAGCGCACAATACAAATTTGAAGCCGATTATTTCCATCATGGACAATAGAAATGTATGGGCTATTAACAGGAACTATTTTAGCCCGGCTGTTTCCAGTAACGAGAAATACATCTACACTACAAACACCATTTTGCGCACGAAAAAAATAGGAAAGACACAAGAGGAAGAGAAAAGAAGGACTTAGCAGTGGCACCCACTAGCCACCCAGAACCTGACAATGAGTTTAAGTGTCAAAATGATTTTGCGAATTTAGGAAGTCATTCGAAGCCACTGCTGTGCTATACACACCAATTAACCGATTTCTTAACTCTATCCGTACGCCTAGGGTCATTTTGTACCCCAGGGTTTGTATTCTTCACATTTTAGAATACTTATCTCAAAAAATCATTTTGACAGACTGCTACGCAAAGCGTACGGATCGGATTAATGAGTAAATTTCCTCTTTGGAAAGTGGGGGCACAGAGTTCCCACGTCGTATGGATACTATAGTAAAACATGACATGTGGATTGGGTTAAGGATTGCAACTTCAGGTCATTTAGGAGACGGCCTGTATACTAACCTAGGATGCATTTGGCAGTGTTTCCTAGCAGAAAGACAACAAAACTCAATAAAATATCATCCCGTGATGGGAATCGAACTCATGTCTTTTTATGCAAGGAGGATAACGAACTGGGCACAGTGCTTATTGCTGCAAGGCTTATTATCATCATATATATCATATTATCCCCCCCCTCCCTCCCAGGAGATCAGGTGGGTCCAAAAGTACATGCCTTATGCCATACCAGACAATTATAATCCTTGGGATTACGTTAGAAAAAAATAAACAAAAGGTGTAGGAGAACAACGAAACCAATCTAAAATGTACAAGAAATACTGTAAAGGAAACCACTGAGATGTGAACTACTGGAGCTAATACTCATATTGCATGATACACTTTAGTAAGGCTTCCACGAGATATGTCGGTTGAACTGTGATTCTGTTCATAAGCATAGAGAGTCTCGGATTTCACTCAATCATCGACATGTATTTGGCGCACACTGGCATTCTAAAAAAGCAAGATGCCTAGGCATGAGTAACTACGGTACTTAAAATACATACATACATACTTACAAACAGAAAATCAGGTTTAAGAATTCAACAGAGTACCTCTGGCTTGCTTTGACACAGTAAACTAGTTCGTGAAAAAGCTTTTGGCTATTGAGCATACACTTGTAACCTAACAACCCCCTCCCGCGAGCCAAACTGGATATGATGATGGGGGGGTGTAGAGATGTGAGAACTTAATGTACAAATTGACTTCCACTACAAGATTCATACATCCCTTCCCCCTCCCACAATTTGCTTGTAAGACATGACTAATATCCATTATGTAGACTTTCATTGACAACGACCAGACATAGATCAGCTACAACAAGGCTTTTATTTTTGTTTTAAACTGAAGCAAAAATACAGTTGGATGAGATGTGGTACAAATGCATAGCAATGTGTTCACATCATAAAACATTCAACCACAATGAAAAAGAAAAAAAAAGAAAGGGTAAAAAAAAAAAGTAAATATCAATGATCAACATGTCTCAAGTTTTGTTTTGGTGAGTACAAAAGACAAATAGTGATAAAATGTACGACTAGTTTTCCACAGGAACAGAGTGATGCCTTATTATTTCCCCCTCACTCAGGTAGTCCTTTTTCTAAAACACAGCTGCCCTTTCTTGTCCTTTCCCCCAGATCTTCCTTATGCTGATGCAGTTGGAAGTTTGATTTCGGTGAGGGACAATTGCACCTCCTAAACGGAGCCCAGCTAGACACTAAACACAGACGTGTACAACGTTACAGCATCAGCTACAGCAATCATAAAAGACAGTCTTTCTCACACTTTATGCCAGCCACTTCGTTGTGTACCATTTTACCCTTGATCTGTATCATTCCACTAGGTGTCTAGAAACTGGCTGGACCAAAAGAAGAGAAAATCAAATGTCTTACAAACAAAAACTGCTTCACAAAAATACATTCCAAAATCAAAACATAAGCAGATTTTGTCATTCTTCGGCTAAACCAACCACAGAGTGTCTCTCTAAAAACACATCCAAGTGAAGTAGTCATTTGGACACAAGACATCAGTCTGTTCAATGATGTCCACTTCGGTGAGACGATGACATCCATACTCATTCGCTTCCCTTCATTTTCACAAATGTCAACAGCTACTCCCACAAGTCTTTATCCCTGGGGGGATGCACTTTCTTCCAAAGTCTGAACTGTCCAAAGCAGCAATGTTCAAAGTTTCCTACAAAGTGAAAAACAAAATTATGATAAATTGTTACCTGTTGATGGTTACACAAATCTCAGAAGTAACAGTGTCCTCAAGATGTGTAATGTATAGGTTTATTGCCATATCAACTCCATTAGTAATATTAGGTTATTTAATAAGCAGGACCTCTGAGTTTAACGGCTTGTCTCCGAACAGAATCAGCCAAATGGGAAATTCGTTTAAACTTTCCCCAGGACACAATGCCAGACCTAACTGGGGCTCAACCCCCCCACCCCTGAAAACAGAAGGAAAAAGTTTGGGAAGATTAAACTACATCCGGCAGGATAAGCACTTAGAAACAGTTCAAAGCAAACAAAAACCACAAGCATCTATTTCCTCAATTGACATTTGCAGAGAATAGTAAGCACTTCATCTATAAACGGGAACAGTGACTTTTCAAAAAGTCACTAGATGACCCATCCAGAGCTAGTTAGGAATCGTTTACGCCTATCAAAGTTAAAGTTTACGGCACTTGCAACATAATAAGGTAATAAAAGGGCCCAAAATTTGAGGTGTTACAAGAGAATAACAAACACAAAAAAAAAAGAAGAGCGATCAGGACGATAGATGTTTGATAGAAAAGAAGGAGAACTACAGAAAAAGCACCTGCCAACCACCCTGCATAACCAGGAATCAGTATCATTGGAATGAAACAAGAGTGTTCAAAGAAAACTGAACTGTAAACTCCACATACAAACTTTCAGTGTTTTCTTCAATGACAAAAGCCACAATTGGCTTCACATACGTTTTAGTTAATAATAATAATAATAAATAGCATTTATATAGCGCTTAAATGACTGATAGCTGACATAAACACACAGTAAATTGTTCCAAAGGTATAGATATCTGTGAAGGCTACATTTATAACATTACTTTCTGTCCATTTTTCATCCCTATCTTCTCTTCTTCTTTACACCGTATAAAACATTTTCCCCCCTCATTATACTTGCGTCTGTCCCAAGTCTACATATGCACACAACATACATGGAAGTAAACATGAAACAGGCATTCATTGGCCTCCTTATCATGAAAACTCCCCCCCCCCCCCCCCCCCTTCCTCTATCTCTATCACTCACTCACACAAACATTCACACAAACTCCCACAAACACACACTCTTTCAAGCACATAAAACTCTCCTAATCAAACACACACACACATACAAACAACATCTCACACTCCGCATACACACAAACACTATCTCACACTCATAAGACTCTCAACACACACGAACAGAGAAAACAACCGACACAGATAACCAAGGGACTCCTCACTAAGTAACAGATAGTCAATCAGTGAAAAGAGAGAAGAAAAAAAACTAGAACACTTATCAACTAGCTAGAGTATGGAAGTCCATTCGCAAAGTAAAAACAGAGGACACTTACCAACTAGGCAAAGTACATGACGCGATAGGTATCCTGGTGCACGGTGACCGCCCTGGCCAGGTACAAGGGGTTGCGGTCCTCGCTGTTGTCCGAGTGGCGGGAGCCTTCGCCGCTGGAGAAAAAGTCATCACTGTCGGGTGAGAGTCGTTAGAAGAGGGGCGGGGCCGAACCCCCCACCCTCAAGAGAAACGAAGACACACGTGGGTGTGAGAGTGTGAGACAATGGCACATGTCTACACGCCAACAGGCACAGTTCTATGGGAAGATAGACCACAAAGAACTGTGCTGGCCTTGGGGTTTTTAAAATTTCATTCTATTCTCATTTTGCTTTTTTACTTTTAAATTTAGAAGAAAATAAAATTACAAACCCAACTTTTCTACTAACCCAACTCCAATTTTTAAAAAAAAAAACAACCTTAAAAAATTATTTTATACAGACATGAACTTTGATTTTTGTACTTCAAGCTTCCCCTCTACCAGTTAACAAGTCATGTCCTGAGAATATTTGTGACAAGCTCTTTTTAAGAATGGTCAATACAAATCTGTCATCCCTGTCAATAATGCATTGAATACCACAGAATCCAAAACAACACTACTATAACCAGTTCTTCTCTTTTTTCTTTCTTTTTAAATTTAAAGTATCTAAACTTCTGTAGAACAACAGTATCTGAATCTAACTCACTACGAACTCATAAATAACAATAAAAGACAAAGATTCAGTACAGCTTCTGTTTACATTAGTATATAAAACAAGAGCATTTGAGCTCACTGATTATTATAACATATTGCCTCCTACAATTCTCTCGGACAATGACTTCAGTTTCAACTATCAAACATAACTAACAACACGGTCCACATACTTACATGTGAACACAGGATAATTCGTACTAACAGCTGAAATTTTGCAATGGAGAAAAGGGTATTTTTGTCCCTTTCCTATCCCTGAATTTCAAGGATTAACGAGATATACGTTTGAATAAGCTATTTACTATCCTAATGTTGCGGTGAATATCTCATTCTCCTTCAGAATAACGATATCCTGTTCAAATCCTTGAAAAACAACAAAATAAGTAATCAAAATAATAAATAGAATAATATTATTAATAAGAAGAAGAATCATAATAATAGCAACAGCAACAACGATGTAATAATAATAATAATAGTAAATACTGAAAACAATAATAATTAGGAATGAGACAAATATTCCAATGGCAATGGCAAGTACACTACTCAAAATATCTTCCTCTGCTGATCCTTTAAATCATTCTTTGTCTCAGAAAAAAAAGGCACAGCTGATTAAAAGCTGAGAGTTTTAACTCTCCGCAAACTTTTAGACCAAAGCTTACAATACCCTGAAGACTACATGAAAATAATTTTTTGCTCCTTTTTACTTCCCTCTCTGAAAAGGAAAATAAACAAAACCAAAAACTTTCTATAAACTACTTTTCAACACAACAAAATAACGACTGTTAGTTTAGTACCTGCAAGACAAAATACCTTTAAAAAAATAACAAAGCAATAAAGCAACAACATAGTAAGAAAACGATGAAAAATAAAGCTGCCGTTTTCGCTCATAGCGTTAAAAAGGGGGAAAAAGCCCCCCATCATGTCACAATTTAAATATCTTTGCCAAGCTTCTCTACACAGTGTACTGGATAGAATCATGCAAAACGCTGCAGTAACTAAAGATTTAAAAAAAATTAAATTAAATTAAATAACAAAAACAACTTGTCATCCGAGAAAGCTGTGGTCAGGCCACGATGCATCAAAGCTACACATTTTCATTGGCTAGTTTTATACCGATTTGTTTTTACCCCCATCTCCCCCACCAATTTTCCTAGACTCAAACAATGCGTCCAAAGCGGGGGACCTTAAACCCTGGCCGAGCACAAAGAACGAAGAACATGGATGGGTTAATGCCTTTCCAACATACAATAATAACAGTCTAAGGGTTAATTCACAGAAGAAAGAACAATCAGAGAGAATGTGGCAAAATTTGATATTGAATTGTGTGTGTATATATAGTAAGCACAGTTCTTTTTTTACTAGATTATTTTAAAATGTACTTATCAAACAGTTAGGAGAACCTTACACTGCCTAGAATTATTTATTGCTTTCATCTCCCCATATTTGTCTACTTGTCTCTTAGCATTAAGCTGTTCATAATAAAAAAAATCAGTCTTAGAATAAAACTAAATACAGTCTTCGCATTAAGTTGTTCATAATTTTTAAAAATCATTCTTAGAATACAACTAAGTACAGTCTAATCAAAATCAGTGAAAAAAACAACAGCTACACTTTAACATTTTGCGCTTTTCTCAAACATTTCATGCCCCCTACCAATGAAAGCAAATAATTCTTATATGGTGGATGTTATGTGTGCTAATTATATATATATATATATATATATATATATATATATATATATATATATATATATATATATAGTATATATATATATATCCTACCACAGCTATTCTTTCACTTCTTAGACAAACAATGTACACACATTTGTGTTCAAGTATGTGTACATGAGTGTGTGTGCATGTGAGTGAAAGTGTAAGCATGTGGGCATATGTGTGGATTTACGCATGTGTGTGCGCGCGCGCGCATGTGTGTGTGTGTATGTGTGTGAATATGAATGCGTGAGCATGGGTGGTGTGAATACACCTCTGTGTGAAGAGGAAATGTGACATGGTTTGGGAATTATGGCGATGTGCATAAATATCAAGCCAACCCTCAGACCAGTCACACTGCCAAGCTTGAAAAACATCTCAAATTCCACTTTTTAAATCTGTAACAAGACTGTCCCTGGAAAATCAGGCTGAAAAGGAATGCCACATCATTTTTGTCAAATTCCGCAACTGCTCAAAACCCGTTCCACATCGGAAGTTATGACCAACCGATAGCTGCATTTCGATAATTAAAAAAGTGCCTCTCATTTCTTGACATGAAGTTGAGAGCAGATGACTGCTGGAGGCAAGGCAAAGGGGACCCTCTTACTCCACTGTGCAGAGGCCTCAAATATGGACCTGCCAGCAGACTCAATATTGGATACTTGCCAAATACATCATACTGCTTTTTGTCCTACCCTGTGTCAAAATGAGACTTTACACACTGAAAGCTTTTAACCAACAGCATCGACCAAACAAAAACAAATAAACATACACAAGTGTGCATCATAGTTGCATCAAGACCTTTTCTGTCGGGCTTAGAGAGGACAGAAATGCATTGCATATCACACTGACCTCAAGTTCGGTATACCGAAAAACTTACTTCTTTGTGACTTAGAGAGGAAAGGAAAACCCTGTGCATAGCAAGGATAACCACTGCATTACAAATTAACCAGTAAACAAAGTGAAAGGAAATACAAACGCAACGCGTAAATAGAGGGAAAGCCAGAGAGATGGGTAAATATAATGTGACTATAGAAGTTTTACACCAGAGAGTAATGACGCAGAAGGCAATCTTATATTTCAGTCATCAACATGTGAAGTGGGATGCAAAAGCGACGGTGCAGATATGACTGGCTCACACTTTTCTTGTTTACCTCAAGATGCAAATTAAACAAAAACCTACATCTTTCTAAATTGAACCTACATTTCAATTCCTCAGCCCCATTTTTGAATGGCTCCACGAGAGAAGCATTGACAGTTGAATCCGATCTAATGGCCACCTGTCCCCTAGACAATTGCCTGAACAAACAGCCACTTCCCCCTCGTGTTTGTTAAATCTTATCAAAACACTGTCCAAGACACCTATCTGTTTGTAACAATCACATATTCTGTTCCAACAATCGGTGGCCACCGTGGACAATTTTGACTTTAGCCCCCCCCCCCCGCTGTCCTTGCCTAGAGTACAGCCTTATTTGTACTGTTAGTAACTCTTTACTTGTCTTGTTCTATTTACTTTGGTTATCAGTTCAATTAAAAGAAAGGAAGGCGGAAGGGTCTAGTGAGGCATCAGTGGTGTTCGGGTTCGGGCCCTTTGTCCTCATACACAGAAAACTCAAGTACGATCCCTATGTGGGGAGGACTTTTGTTGAGTTGTTTCGTCTTTCTGTTGAGACGTTGCATCCCTCTCAGCCCGGGTTAGCCCTGACAGGCAGAGTTGAAGCCTGCCTAAAAAATGTCCTAAACTATGTCAACGATTGCATAAAAATACCTACATTGTTACAAAGTCTTTTTTTTAAAAGAAGAATTAATAATAAATGAGTGACGGAAATAAGAATGAACGGCCTGAGAACCTGAAAACAGGAAAATGATAGAATTGAAATTGAAATCATTAATGTTTGTTTTAACATTAAGCAGTTATGGGTGACCCAAACGCACCCATAGACCTTGTTAGGATAACGCAGGAAGAAAAAAAAATTAATTTTAACTTATAATTAAGGTGGGTTCGGTATTAGTCAGAATCTCCAGGCTCTTTTTTCCTGCAATTTGTTACACTTACTTAAAATCAAATATATCAAACCCCCACCCCATGCATGGAAGGAATATACTGTTGATAAGTTGTCGTCTTTTTTACTTCCATCAGAAGGTGTTTATGGGTGCATAATAGTGACAACTGGTAGGTTACTGCATTTGCTTTTTTTGGGGTCCTCATTTTCATTTGAAGTTTCCCTATCCAACCTTTTGTCATGTGTACATATGCTGCCCAAGGTACATAAAATCCTCTCTGTTTGAGTTGTGTCCTGTCAATGGTGAAGTTCAACAAAAGGCCTGGATTTCTCCCGATTTTCATTACTTCTGTTATGGGAATACAGATTCTCATCTAGCATACTTTCCATTTTTCCTTCAGGCTATTTGTATCTTCTTGCAACCAACCCTCTTTTGTGTCTTTCTAAAAACCCACTGATGCTCCTTTAAGAATTCCATAAAACATCTCTGGAGTTCTGTGCTGGTGCCGATGAACAGCATGCATTTTAGGACAGTGCTTGTCAACCTTATTATAACCAGTGCCCACATCTACCTTCTGAGCAGGTCACTACATCATACTTGTCACCATCCAGCTGGTGATCCCCATCGCCCACCAAAGTTACCAAATCCCCTACTTGTGGGCAATATCGCTCAGGTTGGCAAACACTGATTTAAGGACAATAATAAAACTAGGGTGTGAGGGTGCTGGAACTGTGTCAGAGTCAGGAAAATGAATGCATCAAGTCTGAAAAGGTTACAAGGATCAAAAAAGGAACTAAACATCCTACCTTCGGATAGAACTACAGATAATACAGAGGAGTGGTTTGCATTATTCATACAATTCAAAAAGTACGCATAAAAACCAAATATTTACAGCACAAAAGACTTCCACTAAAGGAAAACATTTTATCGAGTTTTCCCACACTTTCGGCAGGAAATTGTATCCCACACAAAGACTTCGTCAGCCCAAGTATGGCAGGGTAAAAAAAAACAACAGTACATCTTCCAAACGGTCCAAATTGTGTCTATGAGGGCTAAAAACAATTACAATCATTAATTATGTGACTACCATTCTGAACATTCGACAGGTGAAATGGCATTCTACTCCAAAACAAAACACAGCTGTCATCCACAAACACAGTTTACACATCAAATTCTTGCAAGTCAGGGTCGTCAACGTTATAGCAACACGAGACCCTGGTCTAAGACAACATAGCCACCCCAGGACAACACAGAAAGCAGACTACCACACTCAAAGCTCTACAAAGCCGTTTAGTACAATGTGCTGATTTACACGACTTGTAAATGAAAGTGTTCCCTACGACTAAGCAACTACACCAACAAGCTCTAAACCAATCTGAGCGGCTGAGGAAGAATGAGTGTACAAGACAAACGAACCGAAAGAGAAACGAGAAAAAAGTCGGATCTCGGAGTAACGGCACTGCACGTTACTGCAAGTTGATGCGATAAGTCGTACAATTCAAGGATACTAATTACAGTTGGAAAAAAAACCCAAGCTCAAGGAACTGACCACATCACTTCACTCATCAACCATCAGTGACAGATGAAGATGATAGAGCTACTCAAAATGAAGATGAAAGAGCTACCGAAAAAGATGACTAGAAGATGCAACCTTGAGACAAATGCTTGCCGGCAAATGCCATGACAGTAAGGAATAAATTCAGAGTATTAAATAATTCGTGATACTAATAGGTCAAGTAAAAACTAGGACAGAGATGTGGAAAAAGAAGTCAGAAAGCAAAAACAAGAGAAGATCTTACCCATATATAGTAATTTTAAAAAAAATAATAATTCTAAAATAAAAACGGACATGAATACTGAAAATTCCCTTGGCATCTGCTATTAACAAAACATCTCAAGTCATATTTCGCAATCAGTTTAGGACAAGCAACGGATAGAAGTAAAGATAAAAATTAGCCAAAAAACATGACACTTTTCTTCTTCAATCTCATAATCATTTAAATGATTCTCTAAATGTTCCTCTAGCTGAATAAAAGAAATATCTCATTAACAAACGTAATGTGCCAGACAGAATAACTCTACCTGCTCAGAAGCAAAATTGAAATCACACTGGGGCAGGAAAGACCACACACTCATTTGGACAAAGAGGAAAGGGGTGGGCAAACGTAGGACTGAGAGAACAACAGGGATGTTGGAAGCGAAACAAACTTTGAATGTTCCAGTCCCACAAAATATTCATGGTTATTTTCAGATGCGGGAAAAGACTTTACAAATGTGCACTTCTAAACTAAAATGCATAGTGAAACTGAAGTCCACTAACAGTTAACCCACAAGGGATCAAAATTTCCACCTTTATATGACTTAATATCTTTAAAAAAAACAAGAGACCTTTAAAATGAAAATATGAAAAATTCTGCTATTCATTAATTAACAAAACCTTTTCCATTGAACTATGTTTCCTGTTTTTTTAAAATGGGAAAAGAAACCCTCCAAAACACAAGAGACTTTAAAAATAGAAATATGACCACTGCTTTTCCTAAGCAAATGCCTTTTTCTTTGAGCTACAGCTTCCAAGTTTAAAAAATAACACGAAACGATGGCTGAAAAATAACCATGCCAAATAAGTATTAACGCTTAATGTGCCTGAGACTAATCAGAAGGGCTCAATTTGACAGGATTGAACTCAGGGTGGGGGGGGGTTTGTTGGTGTGTGTGGTGGTGGTGGTTGTGGTAAAAAATGGGGAGTAAATTTCAATGGACACTATATTTACCTGAATTCTATATATAACAACCTGCTGATGTAAAAATCTTTCCAGGAAGAGAACAAAAGTAAGAACAACACAAACAGACGTAAAACACTGGGTTTCCTTGTGTGTGCTGTTGTAAGAACAGTGCAGAAGCACTGGGGGGTGGGGTGGGGGTGGGGAGGAGAAGGGGGAAGGGGGAAGGAAGACAAGCCCCAAGACTTAAAACGGAAGAACTGCTGCCGCTGCGGCTGCCGCGAGCAGCACCCGCCATGTACCCACCTGTCGTGCTCCTTCTCCACCAGGTGGTAGCGCGCCCGGAAGGCCACCAGGTGGGCGTAATAGGCCGGGGCGGGGATGGAGACTGAGCGCGTACAGCGCACGTAGGTGTGGCACAGCTGGTACGTCAGGATCTGGAGCTCATCCGCGTTGAAGCGGTTGTCATCCCACAGCACGTGGTAGTGCGAAGGCCGGCTGGTGCCCTGTGTAGTGCGTGAGTGTGAGTGTGTGTGTGTGTACATGTGTTTTGAGGGGTGGAGTGTGTGTGTGTGCGTGTGTGTATGTTTGGTGGGGTGGGAGTGGGGGAGAAATATAAATCAGTTCTTTGCCATTAATTCACAGAGGCACATAACAGTGATAAGTCTATATTTGCGCTGATAGTGAAAACGTGACTACTTTTTTGCTGTTAATTCCGAGTAATGTATAACAATGAAAAGTTTGTATGAGTAAAGAGAAGCAAACCAATACAATAAAAGGTCATTAAGTGTACGGGGAAACCTAATTTTTGCTTCAGGACATACCACATAAGCCAATGACTGAGTTCAAGACTCCAAAAAGACAGACAGCAAAAAAAGCATTTCTTGTATCCAGTTGTCAATTCGAACTTAACAAAAATAACAAATAAAACCAACTAAAAGTAGTTCACTTTTTGACATAGACGCTTCTATTGAAACATGGTTCGGGTACCTGTATACCAGCATGTGAGCACAGGTAGAAATCAAACTCGGTGGGGTGCGTGATGCCCTGGTCTACTGTGGTGCCGGCGGGAATGTTGCCGCTGCGGCCCGTCTGGTCCCTGCGGTCGGCGCAGAACAGCCGCGTGTGGTGGCGCTTCTGGACCACGATGAAGGTGATGCCCGGCTGGTACTCCACCTCCAGCTTCATACAGGCTTCACGGACTGCGCGGAGTTCGTGTCCCAGTACCTGATTTTTATTACAAGGGGGGAGAGGGGGGGTGAAGGGAATAGAGGATATATACACAGAAACATAAGTACGGATCCTTAACGAAAAGAAGCATTTTATTACATAATAAAGAAGAAGTTAGGAGAAAACAAAGATGACAGAAATAAATGAGAACAGAAAAATTGGGGACCATCCAACCACCCCCTACTAACTGAATTACGCACACTGAAAATTTATCCACCTTGGTATCCACACCCCCACTCCATCCCCAAAGTTAACCAGTTTTTAAACATTCTGAAGACCTCCACTGACTTCACCCATTAGAGCCCAAGTTTAAGTTTTAATGAGCCTTTTACAGCACTTGTAACACAGTTATGTCATATTAGTGCCACAGATTGGAGATGTTACAAGAGAGTAACAAACACACAAAAAAGGAGGAGAAGAAACAATAAATATCTGATAGGGGAGAAGGACCAAGCAAAATGTATAAGAATCAGAGCATAAGAGAATTCTATTGAAGATAGATGGGTACCTTTTACATTGAAAGCAAGACAAAAGAACAAGCTTTAAGATGATATCAGTAACTCCATATGCCAAAAAATTGACGAGCGCTTGATTCCATCGCGTTGTGACTCACTATAATAAAACAGGCAGTCATCACTCACCGTCTGGAACTGTCCCTCACTGACCCCGTCACGGTAGAAGATGATGCGGGTGGGCTTGAAGCTAGTGGAGCGATAGAACTGAATGAGCAGATCCTTAACCATGGTGGCCAGGTCACGAATGATCTCCTGCCGGTGCTCTTGGACCCGAACCGTTGCCGAGTAGCGACTGGGGTGAGCGTCCATACTACCTACCACCTGTGGAGGGGAAACGGACAGTGGGTGATCTATGGTTCACTTTTACTTTAATTTTTTAGCAAGAGTTTAACGGAACTTGCAACACAATAAGGTCATATAAGTGCCGAAGATCAGAGGTGTTAGAAGAGAGTAACAAACATAAAAAAGAAGGAGGAGAGATCAGGACGATAGATGTTTGACAGGAAAGAAGGAGCAAACCACACCAGAGCACCCGCCAAAACCCCACGTTCACTTTTACAAGAGGTAATGGACTTGAATCTTGTGTGCAAGTACCTGGTTTATTTCATAGTTTGAGTAGGCATACTGTCAGAAGAAAAGAGAGTGAGTGTGTGTGTTTGTGTGTTGGGGAGGGTGTATTCAGGATAGAAACAGTTATCCAGCATTTTTGGAAAAAGAAAAGGAAAAAAAGAGCCCCCATATTCAGGGCAGAAACAAGAATCTAAAGTTTTCAGAAAATGGGACCCCCCCAAGAGTCCTCACAGATACCTTAGTCATTATAGTCATTGAAAAAAGAATAGAAAACCTACAAAAGCAAAAGATTGCAAACCCACAGTAGCCTCCATCCACAACAGAAAAAACTATCATGACTCGTAAAACCATTTTGGAAACCTGAATTCCACCTCTACATCTAATGAAAAAATCTTTTTTTTAAATAGTAAAACACAATTCCATATCACAAAATCACATCTAAAATCAAAGTTAATAAACAAATTCATATATTCTCTCTATGAGCATCTACATGTACTTACGGCAGCAATGGAAGGCTTGAGTGTGTCGCCTGCAGGTGGGTGGGTCACATCGGCACCAAGGAATATGATGGGCTCTCTAAACACATGAGGCCTGAGGGGAAAAGTAATGACAGAGTAAAGACCAGTAAAAAAAAAAAGACTCCTGCAGCCTGTTAACTGATTAAAAAAATAATAAAAGCAAAACTATACGATCGTAATAGCAATAGTTGATATATTAGCCTATGAAAATCACACAGACCCAGTCATCACTTACATTTGAACACAAAAAAACTGGTACTTACGGCTTGAAAACAGTAGTTTTAGTAAGTGTTTTACAGCACTTGCAACACAATACCGTCATATAAGTGCCAAAGATAAAATAGACATGTTTCAAAAGAGTTAACAAACTCAAAAAAGAAGGAGGGGAGATAAGAACAACAGATCTTTGATAGGAAAGAAAGAGCAAACCACACCAGAGCAACCCCCCAAACCACCCACAACCATACTAGAAACATACAGGATGCCAAAGCCAAATACATTAATGGGAATGTTTAAGATTTTTAAAGTAGGTGTTTTACATCCGCACTGAAACGATTTAGATCATTCTGACTGCTGGCTTCGACCCAGCATGTCAGGGCCAACCTATGGCCAACCTACGTTGAGAGGGATATTACCCAGCAGAAAGACCAAAATATTCTATAAAAATCCTCTCCACACAGGAATTGAACTGTCTGCAATTGTAAAGTGCCTAACCACTACACCAGACACTACAATAAATCAAAATGACATCAACACATTTTTTTGGAAAATGTACATAAAAATGTTAACTATAAAAAGAAACAGAGGCGCAAACTACACTAGAACATCTCCGAATAACCAGCCAAAAAATATAAATGCCAGTCTTTATGTAAACTTTCAAGAAAGCACAAATTCCGCAGGAAACATAGTAAAATAATTAGTTTTGCTTCACCCAAAAAAAAAACCCAAAAAAAGAAGAAGGGGGAAAAAAACAAAAAAACAAGTCCCAAGAAAGTTGTCCTCACCTGATACTGGGCAGCAGGATGCTATTCACACCTCCCAGCTTCACGTTGATCTTAAGGCAGAGATTGGACAGGAGCTGGGGAGTGGTTTTGTTCACGTTCTTGGCCTGGGCACACTGCGTGGCAAGACCAAAACAGATGTCGCCCACACGTTTCACTTCGGCTGAGAACAGAAGGAAAAAGCGCGATTTTGGGGCAATGCAAACAAAAATCACTTACCAAAATATATTGTTTTATCTAAATATCTTTTGCAGCAGGTTATATTAATTTATTTCAATTAGTTGTCATGGGAAAATACTGGCAGTGTGAAGACTCTTGAGAAACCCGAGTTTGATATGCCTGATTTAGATCACTTAAAAGGCTGGCTGCTTCGACCCTCCTTTTCAGGATCGACCCAGACTAAGTGGAATACACCATCCCAGCAGGCAAATGGAGTTCTCATTTTTTAAAAACCTCCCCACACTAGAAGCAAACTCACGTCTTCAGAGTATGACAGCAAGAAGCCTATCCTCAACATCAGACACAGGATATCTGATTTGGAAGTTGTTTGTTTTAGTAAGATTTTACAGCGCCCGCAACTGCATAAGGTCATATGAGCGCCAAGGGGTGGCTGTCAACAGTGAAGTCCAAACAGGGAATCAGGCTTACTCTGCTCACCTCTCTAGCCTCAACAGCACAAAGTCTGCTTCGACTATCAAGGCACCCCGGAAATAGCAGTTCACAAGAGAGTGACAAACATACAAAACAAGTCGAGGAAAGATGATGATAGTAAGGATGAGGAAAGAAAAAGCAGTAGTTCCCCCTATGTTGTTCCGGCATAGTTTGAGCATGACATTGAAAAATCAGCCCACTTACAATTCTACTGCGCAAAAAACATTTTAATATCCCCCCTTTGGGAATGGCCTACAAACATTTCAGTCAGTGGCACTGCCTGGGGATGGGGTGGGGGCGTGCTACAACAAACACCAGATATCTGATTTGGGACAAATAGTTAACACAATTAAACAACAATACCAAAGAGAAACTGACCATAGACTGGCGTCTTGCCCGGCAGCACCACCACGATGAGCTGCAGGCCCTGGTAGGTGTTCTTGAGGTAGCGGAACATGGGCTCCACCTGGTCCGGCCCCGAGGCGTACTTGCAGAAACAGGGCTGGCCCATGATGGGCATGCCGGCGTCGTTGGAGATACGCTGGAGCTGCTGCGTGAAGTTCCTGGGAAGACAAAAGACAAACACTGAGCTGTCAGGGTAAGTTTGGAGTTAGTTTAGTTTTAGAAGGGGTTTTTCGCCGCTTGCAACACAATAAGGTCATACATAAGTGCCGAAGATTAGAGATGTTACAAGAGAGTAACAAACATAAAAAAGAAGGGGAGATAAGGACGATAGACGTTTGATAGGAAAGAAGAAGGGGAGATAAGGACGATAGACGTTTGATAGGAAAGAAGAAGGGGAGATAAGGACGACAGACGTTTGATAGGAAAGAAGAAGCAGACCACACCAGAGCACCAACCAACCACCCACAGTTTGGAGTTAAAAGAAGCAGTTCCATAAACTAATCATGATCAATCAGTGTTTGAAAAAAAGCAAAGACTACAGAGATTTTAAAAAAGGGAAAAGAATAGAAGTTGTTCTTACCAGTGGCACCCTATGATCACCCTCAGAGCAGAAAGCCGGTTATTTTTAAATGGCAAACAGAGTAGAATAAAATAAGGGAGTTTTGAAGGGGGCGGGGGTGGGTGGGTGTACGTGTCCTTTTTTTTTTTCACTTAATTTTTAGCTTTACAAAAACACTACCGTGT
Source organism: Aplysia californica (assembly GCF_000002075.1). Taxonomy (NCBI): domain Eukaryota; kingdom Metazoa; phylum Mollusca; class Gastropoda; order Aplysiida; family Aplysiidae; genus Aplysia; species Aplysia californica. The sequence continues at coordinate 429,324 of NW_004797880.1, read as the reverse complement.
TGACACCATCATCATCATTACGTCATATCGAGAGTATAAGCCAACAACAGGAGCTCTCCGACTTCTGTCCAGGGCTACAGTCTCTATCTTTGTCCAGCTGTATTATTCCATCTTCTTCAGGTCGGAATCTAAGTCCTTCCTACAAGTACATTCCGGACTTCCATTCTTTCTATTTCCTTGTGGATTCCATCTTATCACTTAATAATATAGCTCGCCAGTTCAGCTCGTGTCGCATCCCTTCCTCATTTACAGAGAAAGATAAATTCAATACGAAATCCCACCAGATCTATCTTATCGATGATCAAACTTCATGACTGTTGTCTGGATCATTCATCTCTACAGAACAGCATGCTTTAGGGTGTGAACATGCGCTTTGCAAATGTAATCAGTATTATTGAGAAAAAGAAGAAGTTGTTGGTGTTGCTGTTATCGATCTAGCAACAGCTGGGCTCTCGCCCTTCGGTCCAATGCCATGTAGTGATACGTGCAGGTTTACAGCAGTTGCTGTAATGTTCCATAGAGTGTGTTGTCAATGTCAGGTCTCGGTGGGAGAAGGGTAAAAAGAAGAAGTAAAAGCACATACCTCAAGGCATCTTCCCTGACAGTTCTCTGCGGGGCGAAGCAGGCGATGGCCCACACCCGGATCTCGATTCCCTGGTAGAACTGTTTGCCTCTCATATCCCACACACCTTGGTTGGGAATGGCTTGGGCTTTGGTCTGCACGACAAGCAAAAACATAGTATTTTTTTAAAATTATATAATTTTAGTAAGAGTTTTACAGCATTTGCAACGTAAATAGGTCGTACAAGAGTTGAAGATTAGGGGCGTTACAGTTACCAGAGAGTTACAGATATAGAAATCTTTTTTCTTAAAAAAATTAACATTTCAATATAACTTTGCTTCTAAGTATGTATTTAAGCTAAACCCAGCAAAAGAACTTTACACTATCCATGTCAGAACAAGAATTTCATTTTACTTAAAAAGAAAACTGCTTTTTTTTCACAACTTTACAAAAATATATTTTTTGTTTAAATACATAATATATTGGTCACTTACTGTTACCAGCTTTACAAACATAAATAAACTGTAACTGTTGTACTTAATTTTTTAAACATTTCACATAAATTCAACCGTAAGCAAAAAATAATTCAAGAAATTCAATTCAATGTACAAAAACTTTGCAATAACACAGAGGGGAAGACACGATACAGGGCAAAATGCCTCACTGTCAGAAAGGGGCAAGAAAATGCTCAGTTAAACTCACTTTTTTATTTAAAAAGAGACAGTAATACAAACATTAAATAACTTACGACTTTAAAGTTCACTGGCACACACGCGAGCGTGTGTTTGTGTGTGTGTGTAAATGCGCACCTACGTGCATGTGTGTGAGCTCCCGTGCGTGAATGCTCTTAGGGTAACCTGTCATTCCCTGAAATGCGTGGCTGAGAGCACAAACAAAACGACTCACGCTCTGCCCCAAAACTATCACTCTGACAATATCACTCCACAGATTCTGCAAAACTAAAATCTATACCATCGTAGTCACAAGAAAAATTAAATGTTTTTATTTGACCCTACCTTCTACATTAAGGTTTTTGGGATTTTTTAAATTTAAAAATTACGTTATTTTTTGTGCCACATGGCAGATATTTTTTTGTTCATGTTTCCTAAAACTGTAACGGATGGGTCACAATAACAGACAAACCATACAAGCCATAAGCTTTATCATTTGCAGAATATTAACAACAACATTTAGTACAAGGAGAATAGGTAAGAGCAGAAAAGGTGTCATTTTAAAACATGTAATTTTTCACCATTTTCAATTTGAAAATATATCCTCCACAACATCTCTATTCCTCCCCCCCTCCCCCCACTTTTATTTCTTTGGCCACATCATACTGACATGCAATTTCAAAGAGTGAAACAAAATACCCTTCTACCATCTTTCTATCACACTGAATCATGGCAAAATAACACCTTTTTTTAGATCTATCATGTGTACACCTCATTATCAAATCACCTTCGTATCTCAAAAGACAGACCCAATCTCATCCAAATCCATACAGCAAGCTGCATGCATTCCCAACATTTGATACTAAATAGGAACCTTCGAATCAATATTATACATCTAGACTGCAACTTTCTAACTTTCTTTCTTTTCTTTTTTTTCCATGGAGTGGGAACAGCGCACAGTAGAAACTGTATCAACCACTTCACTTTACTCTACTTCAGACAAGCTCTTACAATGGGGTTGCATTAGCTGTGTTAATCTGAAAGATGTATCACAATTCACTTTCACTTCCATAGCTCTACAAAAGTTGGGAAACGTTCACTCTAAACATTGAAATTGAATCAGTTTTTATCTAAGTTTTAAAATCACTAAAAGAGGTGCATATATATCTGAACGGTGACAGTGATGCAAATGTGCATGATACATCATATCTGACATGACACTTTGGGAAAGGAATTTTCAAACGGGAAACAGATCTCTTTACTTTATACAGGAGGTAGTTTGCATTGATGACTGACAGAAACATGTCTTAGTGTTATAAACAGACCAAAAAAAAGAGAGAAAAAAATTTTTTTTTTAAAGAAAGGAAACGAAGCTACGATTTACTTTGTGGAGTCTTACTGTCACCTCCCTACAAGGGAAAGAGTGCAAATAATTTTTTTATAACAGAAAAAAGGATGAAGAAAAAACCCATTTATCTCTGGGAGTCTAGTCTTACCCGTCCACCGTATTGCAACTTAGGAGCCGTTAACACACGACCCTGAACATCCATCATTTGTGTGTTGATACTGATGCCGAAGGTTTGGAGATAGGGGTCAGCATTGAAGTTGGCCTTACGGATCTAATTTGGGGGGCAAAAGAAAAAGAGAAGGACCGGCCAGCCATGAAGCAGGCACATGACCGTGGTGGAAAAAAAAATGAATGAGATGAGTGAGAAGACATGAGCCCCTGAGATATTCTGCCGACTGCACAAAAACCTGTGCATATTTCCGGGACAACCAAGTGAACAGTGTTGCCCGCAGCTCTGGAGAAAAAAAAACACTTTGTGATGAGAAATTTTCGCGCTTGAAAGCTGCTGGGTCCAAAAACAGACAAAAGGTCAGAATCTGAAAGAAGGCAGGTTCTTGGCAAGATCTGAAAACTGTCAAACAGTTGGTGAGCAAGATCAATTCTCTCACACAGCTTGCAACGGTGCACATTGTTTCCTTGGCCAATAAGTAAAGCACACGACGGACGCTTTTCCCTACACATCACCGGTTCCTGGGGAATTGTTATTTCCTACAGGAACACCCAAGTAGAGCTACCAACCACACACACACGTTCCGGGGAGTTCTCAAACATGAAACACGTACAAACACAATTTAGTTCGGACCTGTGAAAAACCACACTCATAAACAGACCACAAAAATAACACAAAAGCCACTTGCTAATGTGAGCCCACTCAAAGGAATATTAGTGAGAGGGTGTTTAAACCAAACTTTAAAAAATCAAGGAACTAAACAGATATATAACGAGAGATGACACCAATCAGTGATTATTTAAATGACCCATTGTTCGGAAGATGGTTAAATGTGAGGGCAGAATATGCAATGATAGACACTGACACAGTGGCCATTGTTCAAAATTGGAAAAGGAAAGAAAAAAAACCACATGCAGTATGTTATGGGGAGGGTAAGATTAGGAGGGGTGTAGGTGTGTTGCTGAGTGTGCACTGGAGCAGCGCAAATGCTACGTATGATTAAACAGGTTTCTGTCTCTCTGAATTTCGGAATTACGGATTAAATGTCTTGAATACCACAGTTCTCATTGTAACAAAAAAGAAAACTGTTCATTTGCCTTCCGCGATTGAAGGAGGTCAGGGTCGTCTGGTTTCAGAGGTAAAATTAGCGAGAAGACGGCCGCCAAAGTTTGGTATTTCCATAATCTGAGAGTCTTAGAAAACTGAAAATTTACATTTTTTGGTGCTTTTGATCAATGTTTTTCAGTAAAATCCACACTAAAATGTGTTTTTAAATGGACATAAAAGGTGTTGAGCCAAAAAAAAAAGAAGAAAACTAGAAAAAAATTGCCCACAAACCAAAGAAATGAAGGATTTCTCTGATTTCATTATTTTGACGAGTGCCTGATTTCACCACCATGCCTCACATATTTTAAAAATTCATGTTGGTGTCTTTACACCCCTATCGACTCAATTAAAATCATTTAAGACACAGGCTTCGACTGCTGCCCATCTGGGCCAACTTAGACTGTGAGGGAAACAACATCCGAGCAGAGAGACGAGAACATGTGATAAAAATGTTCCTCAGTCAGGAATCAAACTCGAGTCTCTCGCGCCAGACAGCCAAGTGCTTAACCACTGCACCACAGATGCTGATGAGTAGACATAAGAACAAAAGATGTTTGATAGGAAAGAAGGAGAAAAACAAACTACAAACCATCGCATGCCAACTACCTACAGTTTCCTTTTTAAAATAGTTTAGGACAATTCTCTCACAAAAAAAACAAGATAGTCGTCAAGGACAACACAAGGAAAACACATAATGCACAACACATGCTAATAGGGAGTACAAAACACTCACTTTTTTTAAAAAGCCCTTTTTTGTTGTTGTTGTTGTTTGTTTGACTAAAATAAACCCTAAACATAAGGAAGAGTTGTCAAGTCTGTGGTTTGGTTTTACATAGGCTCCGCACAATGATGTCAGCACTTCTCCAGAAACAGACCCATTCAAAAAAAAAAAAAAAAGAGAGAGAGCAACACTGAAATAAAGTAGACCTCGCAGTATGCACCAAAGCAACCACCAACCACCATCAAGGACATAAGAGCCAGACAAACCATGATAAAACAAAGTTCATATGAACACACACACACACAAGACTTGTAGAGTGCTGAAAACAAAAGTCTAGACCATGAAAGGAGACGGTGAGGTAAATTTTCAAAGAATGGAATTTAAAGATGATGACAAAATATAGTAAGTAAAAGGCTGAGTTTTGCTTAAGTTTTGACCCAAACTGCTAAAAACTAGAAAACAAAAAAAAAAGGTTGTTAAGACTGTCTCTCCTTAACTATTCCACTAGGTTGGTGGGGGGTGGAAATAAGGACTGTACAGAGTTGTTTTACATGGGAGGTTCCAGTGAGGCACATAGCAGGCACAACATGAAACTGAAAACGTGAAAGGAGGAGGAGGATGAAGATAAGAAAGAAGGGAGGCGTGACAAAGAGAATCAGTATCTGGGCCTACCCGGCCGCCGTACTGCAGCTTGGGTGCAGGCAGAACACGGCCTTTGAGCTCAGTCATGTCGTAATTGACACATATACCGAACGTCTTCAGGTACATGTCGTTATTGAAGTCGGCCTTGGTCACCTGTTAGGGAAGGAGCATCCGTCAAATCTCTTGCGCTCATTTTTTCCTTACTCTTAAATCTATAAAGCGAGGGGGTTCTCAACCATGAAGCAGGAGGGAATGCTTTTAAACTTAACAGGTTAACAAGAAATACATACCATTAGCCACTGTTATTTGAAAAAAACTAATACACTAAGTATTAAAACGTTGTATGGCACACATCGATATGGGTCTATTCCCTTTTTAAAAATGTTCTTGATTATTTTAGCAGAAGGACCTGGACCTCTGAATCAAACATCCATCTCCGACAGGATCCAGTTAAGTAGGTATCGGGCATTCAAAACTCTATTAAACAATCGAGATAAAGTTTTGGGATTCAAAATAGGGTCATCCACACTGTGATCCATAGTGATGCTAACACAAAGTTAGCCCTGTGCCCATGTGAATGAATATGTCGTCCTTATCTCTTTGAGCCCCCTAACCCACAGGTATCTTAGCTTGCTTGGTTCGACTGCTAAATTTGCTCCACCGCAAGCTGAAATATACATTGCATGCTCAGAAGGGGAAATGCAAAGTACGCTAGGGCATGAGTTCAGGTCCAATCAAATAAACCGTTGCTGGTAACAGCACAGCAAATAACAGCTTGCATAGCCTTGAGTGAAATTACTTTTTAAGAGCCTGGTAAAGGGTGTGACAAGACAAAAGAAGGTTGAGAACCCTGTATTATTAGCTTTACCCACATACCACTATTTCTTTTGTATTGTTTGCTTTATCTACTGCTCAAGCTTTTTTGAGTTGTATTAACATCATTTTTAAGCACACTTTTGCCTGAAGCAACTAGCTGTCAATTTGTCTATTTGATGTTGATCTTGCCATACTGCTACTAAATCATCGCAAAGATACCAGACTGTGCTTGTTTCTAAATAATGCCTACTCAAAAAAAGTAAAGAATCACACCTGCCAACCACTCCATAACCAAAAACAGGGAGTTTGCCTCAGAATCCTCACTAAAAATTGGGGGGGGGGGATATCGGAGCCTGCAGAACCCCAGTATATTAGATTCCCTTATAAGCTGACTGTGGCAAATGAATGTATATCGTAAATAAACACTAATAAAAATGTATATTTTCACATGACATACAATAAGTCGTGCATATGTCGCAGAAAACCTGTGTAGTTTCATATCATTTACGATAAGATGTGTACCACCCACAGAAATTAAATTCCAGGGAAAAAAATTGGATTTTATGTCAATCTGACTGGGGTTCTTCAACAGGCAAAAGAAAATCAGAGAGCTACGATTTTATACGAGTGCTTGACAGGTCTGAAAAACCAAAACCTACCACGATCACTTGCCAAAAACCTGCCAGCAGAAACACTACACATCCAACAAATGTCAGGATTCTACTTTCATTAACATGGATGGACAACAAGTTAAAAACACAGAAAAATTTTTAATAATAAAGGCTGCAACATCACAGATTGTTTTTTTTAAAAACTGGCGCTGTAAACGAAGACCAATCATCCAATGCCATGACACTCACAACATAAAACTGGGATTTGTTTTTGAAGTCTCATGAAACACATTGTTCTGACTCAAACAATGAACCATTTGTTATTTCCACATTTACAACCTACACACTAATGCCTTCATTTCCTGATAATCCTTGTGCACTGTTTACCAATACATTGCAACAGCTCTACTAAAAGTCTCAAAATCAATTTTTATAAACATTTGAGATGATCAATAGTATACTGATTTGGCTGTGACCATTTCAAAGAAAGTCCAGCCTGCAAGACTTTCACCATCACAAGAACTCTTTCCATAGAATAAACATTTCTGTAGAAAAACAAAATTCCATTACTTCCACCAGTCATTTTCACACTAAAGCAAAACAAAAACAGGATTATTCAAAAAGACACTGTCACACAATAAACCGTATGCATCATAAAATTGATGTCACATATATATAAAAAATCCAAATATTCATTGAAATATGATGAAATATGACATGCAGCCTTCCAATGAAAATAACAGTACAGATATCTGAAAGGAAATGTTAAGTTCATTTTACAGCAACAATCAAACATCCAAGTCATTCGTATCTATTTAGCAATGTACTTGAGAAAACATAGAAGACTTTATCAGATACAAGTGGTAATCACAGAGAATATAAAAGGGGCAAAACGTCCCTAAATTCTGGATCTACAAACATTTTCCTTTTACTTTGTTCATTCATTTCCTATAATAGTAAAATGTTTATCACTAACCCTGCAAAGCAAGGGCAAACAGTTATTCCTTTTTTCAAGCGAAGCAACAATATTCCCTTTTATTTGTTCCTTTTGTTCATCCAAGTCTTATGACTGCACAGGAATATTCTTCTTCTTTTTTTTTTACTTAATTGGTGAAAAATACTATGAAGGATTATTATGGCTTCAGTATCTTAAATATATTGTTTCTATGAATCGCCAGAATTTTGGGGACATTTAATGTTGTTTTTGTTTTGTTTTTAATTTAGAAGAAAAAGAATAAAAACAAACACATAAAAGAAAAATAAGACATAAAGCATAGTTTCAATAACAACTATTTAACTTAGAAACTATTCATTTTTCACTTTGACGTTTATCAGTCTTACACCCAACCATCAGTTTGACCCCATCAAATAAAGAACTAAAATAGTGTAACAAGAAACTGTGTCAAAGACAACAACTTACCAAATTGTTGATTTCTTTCTCTCTGTCTGGAGCTGACCTCGCTGTGGCCTAGATAAAGAAAAGGGAGAAGACTCAGTTTACTCTCATGCTGACACTCACTACAAATTTAATTTGTGCCCAGTCGAAATTCTGTAAGATAGCCACCCATTGTCGAGGAGAGAAGTAACTCTATTTTTAAAATGTACACGAGGGGGTGCGTCTGAACAGCAGTTTGCCTTAAACAGGTGGCCTTTTAGAGCATGCTCAACTGTACACAAATTACTGCCACTTGTTTTCTAGCCATTTTAGAACCGAAAACATTTAATTAAAACATTCTCTTCCTTTAGACAGTTTGTCACTTTGGGAAGCCAATTCCCATACGTCTCAAAGAACTACAGAAAAAGATAAAGACCATGAACATACTGATGACTAGCTGATGAGGAGGAAATACAAAATAGCTGATTTAATGGGAAGCAACAAAATTTAACCTGTCAATAGTACCTATATCAACGATTCAAGGAAACAAGGGCAGAGGTAGGTGTTGCAACAATGATATGTACAATGAAAGAGTAAACATAATCAGCTTAGAGCATTTACAACCAACTATGGTCCACAAATCTTCCACTTAATTGTAACCATAAGTTCACAATTTGACAAATTTAAAATCAATACCAAAGATTTAGGGTTTCTGGCGGGTTTATAGAAGATTTTAAAAAACCACCCTTCTCTGAAAAAAGATGAAAAATAAACTCATTCTCTAAAGAATAGACCAAAGATATACCCATTTGGTGCCATATCAATTATATTCTGTAAATGGGAAGGGCAAAGTTTTCTTTACTCTTCTTTACAATACTTTCACTGCTGTAAAGTCGATAAAGGCAAGGCATCTAATTTTAATGCCTGTCCACTTTAAAACCAAGCTGAGAGGGTGGAGAGCCAAAAAAAAACCTGCCCAAACAACTCTAGTTAAAAAATGCCCCACAAAGGAATCAAAACTGGGCCATCAGCATTATTATAATTTAGCATAACACCACCAACTGAGCTAAACATTGTAGTGTTCTATTTATTAATTCAGATGACACTAAAACAACTATTCATACCTACCACTTGGGATTTATGTGAACAACAGAATCTAGTCCTGTGAACTGACAGCAAACTAGCAAGTATCTAAGTATCTGATCTAACATAAGAAACTTTAAATAACACAGAAAAGAAAAAGGGGACTCAGACTTAAACTCCGCTAGGCAATTTAATTTGAAAGAAAATGTACAAATCTTTAATTGAAAGTCTCATTACCAAAGATTTGGACACAGTTTTCTCTATAAAAATATTTTTAAAACCCCAAAACAAGCGAACTATTAACTTTAAGGCCTTTATTTCATGTACTAAACTTGTAATCTCCCAAACTATCAACTTAACAGTACTACCACTAAACCAACAACATCTTACGGCCTCCATTATCATTCCTTCCACAAGGCACTCCTTTTTTGACAGTCTATGTGCATTTTATGATACTGAGTAATGCTAGGGCTTTCTCAAATGGAAACAGATATCCCCCTTTTCTTTTCAATTTAAAGGACACAAAATGCATTCCTAGGCTGCCAAACAAGTATGGACAACAAGTAGGCCTACATATATTTGTATATATACTAAATGTATACACAGAAAGGTTTGGGAATTGCATGTGCAGAAAGGGAAAACTATGCTAAGTAGCAACCTAACCACAAATGGGAGCGAAAACTGAAAATGAGAACTGAATGTTCAAATAATTGAATGCCATCTTGTCTGAAATGTAGTCACAGCATATGCTCTTACAGTACGCCATGAGTTCGAGGAAAGGACAAATTTATACATTTTAGAAATGTGCATTTTTATCCTAGAAAACTATAGAATTGAGCAATAGATGACCTACAAACGGAAACAAAAAAAAAAAAAAAAAGCAAGGCTACTAGCACCTATCTTCGTGAAGAAGGGGAAACTAAATCTGTTCTACAATTGGAAGACTAACAGGAACCCTTTTTTTTTAACCCATTACCAGCCAATTGGCCAAATCTGATGACAAGCATTGGAACTGTAGCTGCTCTACGCAAGCATGAGGCACTACAGAAAATAGAATAAAGACATACCTGCTTGAGGACAGACCAACAGATTACATATTCTTACAGCAATCCTGACTCTCAGAATCACTAGAATTTCTATCCAAACTATTGTTACTTCTAAATTATTCCAGCATCTCATTCTTACCAGGGTATATTATGTTGATATTGCTTTAAATGTCCATGACAGGAAAATTCTTCTTTGTACACTAATATTAGACAAATTTCTTTCATTTGTCTTTACAATTTTCTTAGTTAATGATCCACTAAAAATGATTAAACACTGTCCATACAAAGAACATAGAAAACGTATTGTTGGACAAATAGTTCGAACAATGCTGCTAAAATATACTCAGGAGTCTAAACAATCTACAAGTTGAAATGAATACAGGTCACCGACAAACAAAACGATATCATGATGACCTTTCTCCTCTCGATAATCCCTCTGGCAATCTACGAGCATGAATACTACTTCTGAGAGTCAGTATTGTATTTAGTGCAAATTTGCAAAGAAAAAAAATCTCTTGAATGACACAAAGGACAACTGAACCAAGTGAGTCGCTATCTGACAAAGCCAGGCATTTCCTCACAGTCAATCTTTGCTGCCGTGATTTGTGAACAGCACAGAGAAAGCAGAGAACTTTTATCCCATTACAATAGAGAAAAGTCATGATAGCCAAGGTGAGATCTGAGAAACGCACACTCATTATTTCACCAGTAACTTTCAGAAGATGTTAGAAACTGACCGACTTGAGAGCGTATTATAGAGTTTGGTAGTTTCTTTTCCACATGGACAAAGAGGGGAGAGAAAAAGATTTTAACATTCCCCAGAACCATTTAGCACAGAAAACTAGAGAATGGGGGGAGAATTTCAAATTTCAGAAAACTTAACAAATAAAAATACCTATATGAGCTGCTTCAGAAATCAGAAGAAGAAGAATAGAAAAAGCCAACATCACAAGTACTCAACATGACTTTGAAATATTCTGTCTTCTCGGGAAGCATTATTCTGTCTTCTCGGGAAGCATACTGTGCATTCTGTCCACAAATCACACAGCGTAGAGACAGAAGCTGAGGCTTTATCTTCTCCCACAATGACGCAGGCTGGGTTTTTTTAAAGATCATAACAATGACACTTTCTTGAGCCAAGGTTCAAGGAAGGGTTAGAAAGTTCTTTTGACACATAACAGCTGCAGCAAGAAACTTCATTGGACAAACTTCAAATTTACTAAGCATGTTTTGTTTATCATAAAAACATCTTCTATGGGCTTTTGGACTAAACACACACAGTTCTGGGTCTATATGAGTAGAAAATGTTTTTGTTCCCACATATCTTGACAAAGCCTCGAGAAAAACTGAAGAAACTTTTTTTATAAAAAAGAAGGGGGAAAAAAAGGGGGGGGGGGGGAATGCAGCCTAGGAATGCATGCTGGGTCAGACAGACGACTCATTTGGGAGACCTTGATCATGGTGGATGTCTGCATGTCAGTCAGCTTCTTGATGCAGCGCTGGCCTCCCACTATGTTACACACCTGTGGATGGAGAGAAGGAAGAAATGTGTGTACACGATGAAGGATGTGCATCCAAACAAAATTGTCCGTTCATTCATTTAAAACAATAAATGTTTAAAATAAAGTGACACGTCAAAGAATAACGCTGTGTTATTCTGGATAAACTATCACACAAGAACTCTCACTACATTTCTCTTTGAATTTTTGTTTTAAAGGGCGAAAGAAAAAAAGGAATCCTTTACAGGACAGACTTAATGATTTCCATATGCCCCTGTATGACTGAAAGACAAATATATTGAAACATCAATCTTAATTATTTTTTAAAATAATAAAAATAAGAGAAGGAGAGAAAAAATAGGGCCAGAATTGGAAACAACCTGGCCTGGAATGTCCCATTATATTTTACTCAGGTTCAATCTAGTAAAACCAGTCACACCCCCCCCCCCCCCCCCCCCCCCTTCTGTAGGCCATAATAGAAAATCCTGAAATATTCTTACTAATTTACTGTGCTTACCTCGAGAGGCAGATATGTGTGTTTTTGTTCCTGCCCCACTTGAAGACAAGGCAAATGTGGATGTCTGAGGAGGATTAAACATAAATTAAATACAGCTTATACAGTTTAAAATCATTTTCAACCAAGACCAAAACCTTTCTAACATTCTTTGAAATTGTCGAGGGTCTGTATAATACCTGACTGAATCAGTTCAATATTTCAGAAGGTAATACTAAATAAAGGAAGTAGTTCTTCAGTTTGGATAACAAAATCTTACTTTCACTGACTTACTTACACCAAGCCCCTGGTCACTCCCAGCCCTAAAAAATGTTCCTCTTTAATTCTCAGATCAGTCATGGGAACCCTGGAGCTTATGCAGCTACATTGTTATTAGCTTGATACTTTTCTCTTGTTTATTCTTCATACAGCGATACTAGACATCTTCTAAAAGGTCGCAAAACACCTCCTGAAGCCCGGAAGAATTTTGACTCCTTCTTGACAAAAATCATTGGGTCACTGTTTTCTATTAGGTATTCCATTGCCCAATTAGCAATATCATTGTGCATAAAGATCACAGATATCTCTCTGGCTGTGGGAGGCCCATTTCAACATCTGATACTTTTGTCGCTCTTATCAACCCACAGCAAATTATGGGAGAAATTACTGGATTCAAACTCCCCAACTTTTTAGTAAAGAAACAAAAACGCTCAATCATTGTAGAATAAAGTCCTTACCCTCAGTCCGGTGCCTACTAAAAGAGAAGCTTTGGGGGACAAAAACATCTTCAATACTCACTGTAATTTCATTTTGTACTTTTCCATGAAGTAGCGAGCCACGGTGCATTCAATTGTTTGACCAGTGTTTAGTTGTAAGGGGAATCTAAATGAAGAGAAGCAAAATAAATTATTACCTAAAAAGTATAAACGCAAGGAGGTAAAGAGAGAGATGGAGATGGAGCGGGGGAGGGGAGGGAGAGAGAAAAACAAAGAGAGAGAGAGAGACAGAGAGTTTCACAGCATCAAACACAGAATAACCGTGCTAATTCTACAAACTCACCCAAGAAATAATCAATGTGTTTTGCTATACTTATCTCTAGACTAGATGACAAAATTTCACAACTCAAGACACGAAATAACCACATTGTTCTTCTACACTCATCTCTACATTAAAACCTCACAGTTCTTTGCATGAAAAAATCAAATTGTTACTCTACACTCATGTCTTCATAAAGATTCACAATTTGAAACAAGAGGTAATCAAATTTTTCCTCAACATTCATCTTTCCATGAATGACAAACTCCCGATTCTAAACAAGAAAAAATGCAAATTGTTCCACAATACTTTTCTCTTCATCCAAACACAAAATAAGAAAATTGTTGCTTTACACTCATCTGTACATGACAAACTCACAACCACAAACCCAACAAAAATTTTGGAAGCAAAATGTTCCCCTACACTCGTCTCTACATGAAGACAAACTTACGATTGCGTTTGAGCAGGTCGTCTTGTGACGTTGCATACTCTGTACTTGCGCCTCATCGTACCACAGTGGGTGATTTCCACTTTAAGACCTGATTTATGGTGAGGGGAGGAAATCACACAAATCAAACAATTGAAACCATCGCTTTATCACTCAGCATATTAAGTGAATAAAGAATCAAATCAAACCTGGGTTCTAAATTCTAAGCAGCTATAATGGCATATTAAACTGATATGAATTATTTATTCATTTTTCTTTTAAATACAGCAAAAGTAGGGTCGTACATACAATGGCTAAGGAACAAATCAAGACAAATTTTTTTACCCCAAAGCTTTCAAAGTATTCTAGTCTAAACTCATACCAAAACATTGCTGTACTCATCGACATCAAGAACATCCTACAGCATTTAGACGGCATAAAAATATTTACAATACATAACCAGAGAGAGAAGTACAAACAACCAAATTGGAAATCACCTCCACTCTAGTGAGCATATAATAAAGCAGAAGAACTAGCAATCTAACTCTGCATGGTCAGAAAAACGGAAGTGGTGAATAAACATCAAATTCAATTATGGATCACACAAAAATAATATTTTAGCTATTTTATTCCTTGACTGACATGCAATTTCCTAAAATCTTGGTGCCTTTAAAAATAATTACCTTTGATTTCTTTCGTAAATTTGACTCGTTGTGAATCTGCCAGAGGCCGCTTCTGTTCGCTGATATCTGGCAAATCCAGCACTTCACACATAAACTCAATAACTGGTTGTTCTTTGTAGAAGGCAGTGGCAGACACTGAGGACAGAAGGGGAAAAAATATCCTTGAAAACACACAAATTCTCAATCATTGATTAGACTTTCATTTAGAAAGCTGCAGTAGAAAGAGAAAAGCCAGCCTGATGCATCACTTTCTGCAATGTAATTACTTTGTGTAAAACAACAACAACCCAAACAAACAAAATAAATAAAAATTGCCAACAGGAAAACAACAGAGGTATTCCAAGGTTTGCTTTACCATACCCAGGTAACTTCCTCAATGAGATTCAACTTTACCCTCACATTCACAAAGCACGAGTAATGGATCAAACCCTCAAGTGCTTTACTAATTTCATATTTTTAAAATTATTCTTAAAACTTAGAGGGATGTCCACAATTTAATAGCAGCAGGACTAACAAAACCCCCCTACAAAAAAAAATGATAGGCCACAAAAGTCCAAAAACAGATTTTTTCATGACTCAGTCTGACAGATTCGACCAATTAAAGTGTAATGACCACAAAATGGCTCCCTTGGCTCCCTGGCTTTCAGAAAAATTTATATCACACCTAACTTAGTTTAATGAAGTACAGTTGATAAATAACTCACCATCGATGTTCAGCATCATTTTCCAGTGGGATGGTCGCACAGACTGATGGAAACCAAACCATACCTCTCGCCCACCTCCAAGCGGGTGATCATAACCCTCTGGTGGTGAGAAGAAGGAGCGGCCCACAGGAGTATAGCTGCAAACATAAGAGGAAGAGGGAAAATGTCAACACTACAAATTAAAACTGAATTTTTTTTCTAGGGCCACAACAACCATGGGGTTGCGGTTTTTTTTCATGTTTAAGGACTGGTGGAAAGTCAGACACATTGTCACATTGCATTAGGCATGATATGACCAAATAGAAAAATCAAAGAAGAAAAAGAAAAAAAGAGGTCTTCACTGTCATGACTCGTAGCTGCTGCCTGGTTGTCTGTTCCTTCTGCTAGTATTACTATCTTTCTAATCTGCTAATGGTGAAACCTGGCTTCCTGATTTGTTGAAAAATACAGTTCTATTTGGCTCTACTTGTACAATTGTCTGTAAGCTTTATTTTCTTTGTCTCATAATTTCAAATTCACCACTGCATTTATGTTGCGTGTCCTTGGTCAGGTTGTTTTTTTTAATGGCAAACTTGATCCAGATTGCCAACCTTTTCAAAACCTAATCTGAGACACCCAATAGCTTTTTCGTTTTTGAAAGAGTCTAAAGGCACTTGTAACACAAAAAGACCATATAAGTGCCGAAGAACAGGTGTGTTATAAGGGAGTAACAAACACAAAAAAGAAGGAGAGATAACAACGATAGATGGTTGATAGGAAAGAAGGAGCAAACCACACCACAGCACCCTCCAACCACCCAATCCCAATGGTATGTCATAAGATTACTAACAATCAAAATTCCATCATCAAGTAGGACTGGTTTTGGTTTAATGTATGTGAAATAGCCCTCAAATCTCCGATTGCTGAATCCAGGACAGTCATGAGACATTCGGGACAGTTGGCAAGCCAGTTAGAAAGAACTGAAAAAAGAGTCTTTCTATCGCACAAAGCAACACATCACGGTACAAGATATGGGTTTAACGACCCAATATCATATCATGACCCAGAACCTCCAAATTTATCCCCCATATCTGACAGGACTAAAACAAATGGGCAGAGAACATTGAAAATTGTAAACAATCTAATTTCAATAAGACCCTGTTGGGGATATAAACCAGTCTTTTTGACTATGGTCGCACAGAACATCAACCGGGCAGCCAAAACACCTGTGAAGGAAGACACAACTCGCAAGCCTCCTCGAAAAACAAAATAGGTGTCAACCCATGCATAACAGCAGAAAACAGCTCTTACGTTTTGCTTGGAAGGTGCCTCATGACTACGTCTAGGGCCTGTATAGCGTCCATGGGGATCTGTCGGGTACGACCTTCCAGCGCCTCCTCTAGAGCGAACAGGCTGACCTGACCCACATAGCGGACGGCAACTTTGAACACCCTGTCCCGACCCTCCCCTGGCAATGTCACTTCCAGTTCAACCTGAAAAGAAAGAAAACAGGAAGCAGTTTTTAAAAAACACATAACAAGATAAAACAAATCGAAAACTTCAAAGTTATGCTGGTGTACTTAAACAAACTCTCTACCCACAAGAAGAACATTGACACCTTCTGAGTTCGGTCAAAGACATGAAAATAAGTGAAGGGAATTTAAACAAAATTTTTTTAATGTAATAAACAAAATAACAACAGTGAAAAATACCCCGAACAAACAAAGAAATTCAAAACCTTTGATTAATATTCCAAAAGAAAGGGAAGAGCTGAATGGAGGGATTCCGATGGATGAAAAAATACTACGTGCAATTCTAGGTGAATGAACCATGACACTTATATCAATGCCGATAAGCACACCACAACTTCAGAACATACCTTTTCTGTTCCCACTGGAAGAGGTTCCCTACTGTACAAGTTTTTCCTTCCGTCAAAGACAGGCTTCTGGCCCTGGAAGATCTTCTGTTGGTAAGCAGTTACCATTGTGTCGATGATTTCTCTGTAAAATAGACGAGTTTTTAAGTCAAACATCGGCCACAACCAGCATAAATGACAATCAATATCAGAGTTGCCACTCATCAAGGAAAATAAATTCCCTGGGTTTTAAAAAAATGTTCAGGTTTTCACCTGAATTGTGTTTTTTGTTTTCTTTTGTTTCAGTAAGTTTTACAGCACTTGCAACACAATAAGGTCACATAAGTGACCAAGACTAGAGGTTTGCAAGCGAGTAACAAACAAACAAAAAAAAAGGAGAGACACAGATATTAGATAGGAAAGAAGAAGCAAACCACCAACCACCTGCTACCTGGATTTTGTAACCATATTCAATGTGATTGGATTTTTTTATACAAAGATGACAGAGCAGAGAAAAAGAAATGAAGGAAAACGCAAGATTTGAAAAGATAAAGGCTGAACTGACCATTCAGCAAAGTGATCACATGAAGAAAAATTTTCCGAGAAGCCCGCTACATAGAGCACAACACCACTGATATAGTATTATATGAGGCACATCTAGAGAACCCACAGCCACTCACTCACCTGTTGACCCTGCGCGGGCACTTGTCGGGGGAGATGTTCACCTCGTAGTGGTGGATGATGCCCTTGGGCACGCGCACCTGGAAGTGGTTGGCCCGCAGCGAGATGGAGCGGCCCTCGGTGCCCGTGTTGGGCCGTGGCGGGGACACAAAGTCGGCCTGCTGCACTGGCGGCACCAGCGACTCCTGGGGGACCTGGCCCTGGGCGAAGGGAAGGGGCGGGGGCTGCTCTGTCTGTGTGAGGGAGGGCGTGATGGGCGTGGTCACGGGTGGGGGTGGGACTGGCGGGTGGACGGACGGGCAAAGAGGAAATATTTTTGTCAGATTATCGTCTTTTCATATTTTTATTTTTTTATTTTTTCAGAGCAACATGACAAAGTACCTTACTCACCCTTGTCGTTACAAAAAAATAAAAGGATATTAACTTGACTAAAACCTCATTGAAAACACAGGGAAAAACTTTGTGTTTTATTGCACTATATTACAATACAGATTTGTTGAGAATTATTTAATAAATTTCACACTAAAGTCCACTACATGATATATTTGAACAGAGGAAAGGTTCTTAACTTTTCTTTACTGTCCAAAGGTTTACCTGTAAACTTAAGAAATATTGGAATTCACTAAATTTGAGTAGAAGATCATTAGTCAAGACAAAGGGATCTACCTTCACTAAAATCAAGAAGGGGTGGACATGACAAATAAAAAAAAGGGTAGACCTATTAAACTGAAAGAAACGGGCTTTCTTTTTTAACTACAAATAAAACATTTGATTTTAACATTTTCAACATTTCTGCAAAGTATTAGACTAATCTAGTCTGTTCACAATAAACAGCAGATTTGAGTTTTCTCTCAGAAGGAAAAAAATCCGCCATTTATTCAATTGTGACCATACATGATACATGAAAGAGGGCTTTCCCCTGGAAAGAAAAACCTGTTGAGTTGTCGTTTATTATAGTAAATCTGCAGATGATTAAAGATAACATTCCTTCCAGAACAGACAAACTACAAAAATATTAACACTGGAAAGAAGTAGAAGAAAGAGCAAGACCACACCAGGACATCGACAGACCTCGAACGGACAGTTTGGTAAGAAAGGAATAAAATAAACAGACCATTGGACTTCGTTCATCTGTTTGTCCGAATCAACACTGACAATTAATTAATAGTCTGTGAAACCACAAGGCTACTCATCAGTTTCAGTTTCAATAGCAGTAGACAGAAACAGAACGCATTATTAGTGCTCTCAAAACCATATGTGCACCCTCTTGGTAAAAGATTTGAGTTCACTCAAAAACATGAGGAAGGATTGAGTCCAAAGTAACAACCAACACATCAGTCCACTGTACATAACACGGAAGAGGTCAAAAGTGAATACACAGATTCACAGAACAACACGAAAAATACACGTTTAACGCATGTGAACTTGTACTAAAAGGGGAACCCATGCACAAAAACAAATTTACATGGACATACATCAACACCTTTTAAGTCCAAAAACATATAAATGCACAAAAACATGACATTCATTCCATTTCATACCATCCTGAGCTTGCATCCCAGGAAATGGAAAATGAAGACCTGGTTGGCCTGAAGGAGAAAAACGAAAGGGAAAAAAAAAAACACCAAAAAAAACATAGTGAGTCTCGCTATCACTGATATTATCCTATTTACTTCTGTCACAATATTCTCAACAAAAGGTGTGCAAAAACATCTACCTTTTAAAAAAAATTCAAACAACATCAAGGAAAACAAAACATAATGACACACACACATCTCTCAGAGGGCTTTGGACTAGGACAAAAACAATGTTGATATGAGTGGTCAGTATGGTAGTGGCCACATCTTACTGGGAACGCCACATCTTACTGGGAACAAATTAGTTTTTATGGTAATTAGTGTCAGGGAAAAGAAGGGTAGATGAGGTGCATCAAACCAGACCCCACCACTGCCCACGAATATATAAAACACAAAGATGATAAATCTTAAGACAAAAAAATTGTTTTAAATACCACACAACAAACCATGCATCCCTGCAAACACAGGGCTACATAATGCTTACAAATATTTTGAGACCAAACAGACAGTGCATGGTACACAAGTACTATCTAGTACTTTTTTTGCACATGTTTTCAACTTTCCAAATACTATTGTAAACACAGCAAAACACAAGAGACATTAATTATCAGAAAACAGACAATTGCAAGACTATAGTTTTACTTAATTAAACACACAAAAAGAACATTTAACTTGCAAAGAATAAAAGCATGAGCTTCAGAATAAAGAGTCCAAGCAAACACCTCTCGTTATGAAAAAGGTGTTAGAAAGCGTTAGTGGTTTAAACAGCTAGTAATGGTAGGAAGTCTTAAGAAAGAGGAATCTGTAATTTGGAATCTATCTCTGACAGGACCCCACCTATCAGGTGAAAAATCATGAAACATTTTCGCACATAGCAAGTTCAGGAATGCCCCAGTCAGGGAATCTGAACCATACTTATCCTCAAAGTAACCCCAGCATGATAACTATTTTGTAAAGCACCCAAGTAACAATGATACGTCCTGTTGTTTGATACAATTCCTATAGCAATATTATAAATGTTTGGAAAGCGCCCCGACTGCATTTAATTACACTGATTTAGGCGGTGGGGGGGGGGAGATCCCCACCTCAAGGATAATAAATAAATGATTCGAGATGAGTTATTTTCATATTGTCAGCCTGTGAAGTTCTAAATTGAGCACACTTTGAGGCTGATGTTAATCCTTTGTCAAAAAGACAATCAAGAACTTCTTGCAATCATCAAAATAAGAGCAAAGAAAAATAAACAATGAAACAAACAACTGGAGAAAAAAAAAGGGTAGCGGTGGAAATCATAAGGAAGAAAAAAATTCTAAAAACTCAAAAACCTCAAAAGAGGATTAAAATTTGCTTTTACAAAAAAAAAAAAAAAAAAAAAAAAACAACCCTGCGATTGTTTGAAGAAGAAATAGAAAAACAAGCTTGAGGGGACTTAACCACTAAAGGCTTGTTAAAAAAACGTTTTAAAACAAGACAAATAGAGACATGCTCTACATGTCAATAGCTTAAGCTGCTTAACACTTCAAGCCATGTTCCCCTGAGCCTACAAGACCAATCCACCTAAGCTCCTGAAGGACAACTTAATTTCTACTACCTCACACTGAGGTAGATGTGTCGTGTGTAGAAGGGTGAAGGTAACACACTCAGGTTTGTTTGCTTTTAGCAAGCGTTTTATGGCACTACTTGCAACACAATTAGTTCATATCAGTGCCGAAGATTAGAGGTGCTACAAGAGAGAAACAAACATAATAAAAAAAAGGGAGACAAGGACGATAGATGTTTGATAGGAAAGAAGGAGCAAACCACATAAGAACACCCGCCATCCACCCACACAGTAAAATTTATTCTCAGGAACACACTCCCTTTCAATCCGTCTAGACATTGATGAGGAGGCAAAAATAGCCAACAGAAAGTCACACTAGCCTAAAAAAAAATTTATGCTAATGCACAGCACAGATGTGTACCCGCAAGTGTGTGTGAGCAGTAATTGAGACAGTACACTAAATTACAATTTCAATATGTATAAAATGTTAATCTTAAAGGAATTTTCACTATACATTTGTGAGAATACGAAAAAGTAGAAAAATTGTCAAGTAAAAGTTTTTATGTTTTGCTGTTCCGACAAATATTTCCTTGGAAAGAGCTACAAAGTCGATCAATCCAAAGAACAGACTGACTACCAGAGCACATGTAGGAACTCAAGGCAATTTAAAGAAAAATAAAAGTAACCGAGTTAGTCAATGAATGTACACAAACAAGTGAAACAACTAAATAAATGGGCAAGCACGTAGCCACATACATAGCAAAGGCGTCTGAAAGGATTGCTTCTGCATCTGCCACAGATCACCCTTTTTTTTCTCTTCTTACGTATGTCATTATCCTACCAATTATCACCTGACAAAAAAAGTTCAAATATATATTATCAGCTCTATATTCTCGGTGCGTAACAATTTCATTGATTTACGAAAATTAATCAAGTTTATCCAAAAGTACAATTTTCCATTTTTTCTTCAACTTGAACAATTCACTTTTAAGGATATAAACTGCACCAAACTGGACTATAATATTACATCTCTCTTCATTTCATAGCTATGAAGAAAACAGTTATTTTTACCAATTTGTCAACACCAGTATCTTTTGAAGCTAGAAGAACAAATAATGTATTATCAGTAAGAAAGAATTGTTAAAAATAAACATATATTATACAAATTTGATCAAGTCACATCTTAGCACGAGCAGTCACAGAGAAAACCCTTGTACAAAGCGTTAATATTGCCCAAAAGCTCTTCCTTCCTTGATCCAAACAGGGTGAGAAAAAAAAGCATGCTGTGGGGCATGCTGTCAAAATAAAGATTCATAAAAGCAGCTGAATGTGAAAAAAGCATAAAGACAACACAAGGGCTGGAGCGGTGAATGGTAGGAAAATGGCAGGGAAAAAGACAGCTGAACAAATATGTGTCATAACGCAGTGGAATCAGGCGCTCGTCAATTTTCTGACATGTGGAGATATTGGTATCACCTGATTTATTCGACTTGCTTCCAATTAAATAAATATGCATCTATTTTTAAAAGAACTCAAGATATTTGCGACTGAAAAAAGGGAGGTAGCCTGGTTCCAGTAGTGAAATTAGCGAGAAAATGGCAGCCAAAGTTTGGTAACTTTAATAGCTAAAGAGTCCTAGACAACAGAAAAATGACATGTTTTGAGCATTCGATAAAAAAGTCCAAACTTTCGGAAAAATGCCCTTTTCTCAGATTTCTGTATTTTGACGAGCACCTGATTAAACCACGCTGTCTCACATATATTAATTCAAATAGAGCCATGCTACGAGAAAATATCAATACTAGCAATCTAACGCAATCACTGGTACAACACTAACAACCCTCCCTCTCTGCTTCACTTTCAAATAATATATATTAACCAGTCAGATATATACAACTTCCATGACATTCCAGATAGGAGAAAGAGTATGACCTTTATTACTTTATCTTTTTTGCACTGCTTTTGGGTATGAATAGGAAAAATGTAATGAAGCATCAGAAAGAATGATCAGAAATTTAGCCCAAAAGTTTCAAACACTTCAAACTCTTGCTTATAAATTGAAACAAACAGTGTAACCCTTCCAACAAGGCAAACCGAAATATTACTATAAATCAGAGATGCTAGGTACACAGAATTCCCTAAAATGCATGATTAAGTGGACGTACTTGTAAAATCAAATACAACAGCAAAAAAGAGTTGCTGCTACACCTGTATTATATATTCACTAACATGTAGCTTAAAAACTTTCTTTTTACTTTCGGTGTGGCACTTTTGCATGGATTTTTTAAATTTCATTTTTCGGGAGCATACTCACTTCCAGTCACTCAAAAATATTTTCATACACGACACTCATTTCACAGATAGCGTCTTAAAAAGGTATGAACATCTGACAGTGATTCCTCCCTTTTATGTTTTTTTTTTTACTTTAATGTATTTTTATGCCCCCTTTGATACAATTTAGATTATTTTAAGGAGGCAGGCTTCCAGAAAGGGATGCCACATCCTAATAAAAAGACTGAAATACTTGATAATTTTTTTTAATGATAAAACTTCTACCCCCTCTGGAATTGAACTTGGGTCTCCTGCCTGTGACAGCCAAGTGACTTACTGCTCAATCACAGACGCAAGTTCAAGTTCTGTATGCACCAATTGAAAGCTGAGCTTCTAGGTTCCAAATAACCTCCCCCCAGATCCCACGTTATATTTTGATACCTGACTTAAATTGCTCTTCTCTCAAACCCTATTACATTATTGTTATAATATATAAAAGTAAAACTTTTTTTGTTCCAAACCAATTGGGTTTTAAAAGCTCCCAACCCCTCAAAAAGGAACCCCGCCAAACCAAGCAAGCACACCAACATAATCACAGACCAGACATAGCAGAACTGTGCAGCTGGCTGTCACTGCACATACACCCGCTCTGACCAGAGACTACATGAATTTCTGCCGTTCATGCATTGTGGGGAATACAGCAGACCAGAACGAACACTTTCATAACTCAAAGGAACATGTTGGACAACACTGATGTGTGTTTTTTGTCTGGGCAAAAAGAACCATAAACCAAATGTGAATCTGTGTGAGGAGAGGAGCGGTCATCTCCATAATCATGGCATATCCCCTACAATATAGTCTTCTCATCCTTAACTACAATGATTTTACCCAATTTATCTTTTTTACATCAATAGAAGTAAGCTGTTTATTATAACTCAGCTCTACAAGTTCAAACAAAGCAAATGCTATTTTCAGGGATAATCAATCATGAGAAGACATCCCCGGTCAATTCTTAAAAATGATGTTCGCAGCTATCCATTCATTGAAGAAGAAATAACAATTACTCACAGTTCTACTTCCATTGTTATTATAATCATAATTAGCAATGAGGTAACCAAACCTTGAGATATCAATTTTATTTTGATCATTAAAACTTCCAAATAATGAAGTGATCAAACTTTAGATATGAAAATCATGTTCACCTTTAAGACTCTAAAGTATAACAGTCTGTCTAACCATTGTCAAACTGTCAGTCGTCTGACCTCTATTTGATAAATATCTTTCTCTCAATCTCATTTATGTCCCAAAACTTAACAAGAGCAATGAACTTGTATCTAGTATACAGAAAAACATAAAATATTGAAAAGGTGAAAAGGAGGGGGGGGGGGTGTTGTAATAAGCAAGAAATTAAGCCTGCCATCTACCTCATAACCAACATTCATTTTAAGTCTGGGTGCATTTGCGTATGGAATTCACAGAAAAGTAGTGCCAAACTGCGACAGACATTGGGAGAAGTACAGGGTTTGAACAGTACAACAAGAGGGTGGCAAAGGATGAAACAGTTTTTAGCAGCACTTGTTATCTCTCCCCTCCATACGAATTTCATCTTGATCAAACAACATTTAACGCAAAGGAGATGACTTTATTTTCTACAACAGCAACAAAAGAGAAGAAATAAAATGTTGACACTTGTTCTCTAATGGACAAACAGACTTTCAAAAACAGCAACAAAGTTTTTCATCTTCTTCTATCTACCTGTGTTTGGGCCAAAAGATAACTGAAAGTAAACTATTGGCACTCTACTCTCTACTTGAGGAAGGATCGACAAGAATTTCTGGTATTCTATTTTCTACTTGAAAGATGTTGCAGCACAGATTCACAGTACCCACAGAGAAATGAACTGTTAATCATGATCCGTATTAATACTGTTATTGTTACTGAACTAACATTTGTGTCAGAAATATACAATAAGTGGTAAAAACAAAACAAAAAAGGAAAACACAGAAATTTTGTTTCATACGTTCACTTAGGTCAGTGGGGTCTCTTAGGCCATTTGAAAGAAAGGATTAAAACAAAATTTGGAAATCAAGAATAGAGAGGAGACAGGAAAGCTTCAATGGATACCTACCATTTCCTAAGTGAGCTCCCAAGAATGAGGGCATGCCTTGGCCTTAAAAACAGAACAAATACCCAAGCTTTATTTTTCTGAAAATTGGCGGTGAGGACGAAAACAGTTTCAAGGCCATGACCCAGAAATTACGCTTCTGGGAAATTCCCACACCTCCTCTGCAAAAACCTTGATCCAAAACTGCTTTCGTTTCAATCAACAGACAAAACAGTTCATAATTATTATTATTGCTGCAACCTGAGAGAATTGCAAAAACCCTTTAAAAAATTCTCAGTTATTTGCATATCAACGTGACAGTAATACTACACTAATATTAAAACATCAATGAACCAGGCCTACAGGTTTTAACAGAATGATGATATAAAAAGAACTAAAACAATGGCCTCGCTCATACCACAAGGTAGAGTGGCCTGCTTGAGCACTGCACTGCAAACACTAAGTTCTAAAGACCCTGCACTTATAGTTTTTTTCCACTTACCCCTAAGAGACAATCAGGACCCTATTTTTACTTACAGAGTAACTTTCCATTGAACAAGATTATCACACTGCAAACATTTGGACTCTCAACAAAAACATGCTACTATGCAAAGGCAAGAACAAAATGAATGCTCAGAGTTACTCAAATTTTAAAACATTATTTTTATCAGGACATTGGTTAATCAAAGCAGCAATGAAAAGCAATAGAGAAACCTAACAGGCACTAACTGGTTTCTAATCTTCAAATAGCCAGCCTGTCATCAATCCAACTCTAACAGATGTCAAAGACTCACAGCTTTACGAAGGTAGACACACCAATGGCAAAGATAATGATAATACAGAGTCACTCACAAACACCACAACAACGAATCCACTATCATAAAATCAAAGGATGAGACATAGCGCCTTTCACAAAAGTTAATACTGGCTGTGAAGCATTACTCTCTGCATAAATCCATACTGGAAGCAGTGTGCTCATTTTGCCTAGGCATGGACACCATTTAAAAACACCAACAAAATTCCATAGGACGAGGAAAAATAAAAGAATGTTTGCCAGCAAAGCATACGTGTGGAAATAAATATTATTCAAAACATTTACGATAATAAATTGTAAGTACCACCAACGAAAGCAAATTTTTAAAAGAGAACAAATAAAAGGGCAGGGAGAATTATCTTTCCAACTTTAAAAAAAATAAAACGTGCCTGAACCTCCAATAAAAAGAACAAAAATACACAGGAGAAAAGAAAATTCATATCCAAGCACTCTGTGCTCAAACAGAAATTAAAACTATGAATACACACAATAATTTTATTCAAACAAAAAATTGAAGACAGAACGTATAAAAAGCTATAACAAAATATTCTTTCCTGTTCCTTTTTTCAGGATTAAAAAAAAAGCTGTTACGTATATTTGACTAAGATTTCAATTAAAACTGAAATCAAAATCTTAATATTTTATGATACTACTCTTTCAGCATACAATAAACTGAACTGTTTCAGTAACAAATAAGAGAAATACATATTTAAAAACAAAAAGAGAAAGAACAAAAAATCACCCACAACAACAAAAGAAAATATAAATCCTTTATGAAGGCATAAGTAATAGTATTCTATGAGGAACATAATTTATCTGCAAAAAGCTCCCTTTTAAAAAATTCTTAAACCCAGATAGTTCTTGAATTTCAACGGGCAAAATGCCCCTTCAATGTCTGCGGCTACAAATATATGCAAAAACTCAAAATACCTTTATGCTTATGAGGTCCAGAAAGATTCTTTTTGCCAACCTCACAACAGTAAATAAATGATCTTTCCCCCTACTGTTACTATTGCACTTCACGATAAAAGGAGACCACCGCCTTGTATTACATCAAGCTAGTAGTACAACCTACATATTTAATGACCAAACTAACATTACAACATTTAAAAAATAAAAAAAAACTAACTCAAGACTACCGTCAAGTTCAGCTAGGACACAAAAGAGTGAAATGCAAGACAAATGACTGATTACACCTTAAGTTAACATACAACAAATGTCCGTTACTCAGAAAAGATCAACAAATAAAATCAACTGTCAATAGTAAACAAACAGAAAATGTTTTACCACAAGATTACTTCAGTTAAAAGCCACAAGAATTCATTTGTCTAGTAGGAAGTTTCTGTTACTTTGAAAGAAAGGTAAAAAAACAGGCACACAATATCCTCCCACACCAACACAAAAAAAAACACAAAAAAAAAACATGGGGAAACTTTAATAAACGAAATAACTAAGATAATTACCAAAAGAAGGGGCTCAAAACTCACCAAAATAAATTCAAAACCATTAACTATCAGGGGAACTCAATACTTAAGTTTAAGATAGAATTAAAGATTACATTACATTATGCTGTCTTAATCTCCTCTATAATCATAATGTAATATACCCAAATTGAAGCCCCTGTTCTATACTGTCACAATGGTCAAATCCAACTATCATTCCCTACAATACCCGCTAAATGTGTCCTATCCAAGCCCCTTACTAGTATAGAACAAGTAATACAACAAAAATTGTCGCTGGCACAAGCAATCCATTTAAGTCAGAATTTTGAACATTTTCTATTTTTATTTTTTACATTCAACATTCTCTCAAAGCTCTGACTCTTTCTGCAGCCTTTCAACTGCTTCTCCTTGGCTCCTTCTTAATGCTGTCTTTTAGCCACACTCACACCCCCGATCTTATGGTAGGTAAGATCTACACCAAGCCTTCTCGGACAAGGACGAAAAATCCTGGAGGTCCCGTGTGCAAGTTGCACCAGTTAAAGATCCCTCGGTGGTCCAAAAATCGAGTAGGCTTCAGCCGCCAACCGGGCAAAATTCAAAATTTCCTACCAACTGAAAATGTTTGGTGTGTCCCGCAAGCTCATATGACCCTATGCAGTTGCGAGCACCATGAAACTTTTACCCCCCCCCCCCCCCCCAAGCTCTCAAACATGCAGTTTTCAACAGGAACAAAATGCAGTTATGCTATGGTCAAGGTTTACAATTTGTTTTCGTATCATACGATTCTTGATAGGAACGACACAACAAAACTAGTTGGGTTTTTTTGTCTCCACCGTTTAAGTACACAAAGAGACACAAGTGGATTGCTTGCGACATCGACAGAAGTCTCCATCTTCAGGGAACTCCTTCACAACTATATTTGCCAGTAGGCATTTAAAAACAATTTGAACTTTCATGTTCTGAACAAAAACAAAAACTTTTGTTACAAGTGTAAACATCCCAGATGGTTCAAACTGAAGAACAGAATCATCAAGCCTTGAAAGAAAACAAAGGACCTACCAAAGGCATGTAAGTTTTATACACATAAAAATACCAACAACCACTTTTCATGAAGGCTTATGACTTTTGAAGACAGTCGCTGGGAGGGGGATCAACAAACTCATACCAGTAAACTTGCTTACCTGTCGGAGGCTGGCCATAGCCGCCAGGCCCTGAAATGGAACAGAACAGAAAATACCATTTAATCATTGTGACATCAGAGTTCAAAATACATTTTTTTTAAATTTAAAGAAGAAAAATATATCTGGTGAAGAGTTGATTGCATTCTCCGGCACAACACCCTCAACTCTCCTGATTTTTTCAGGTCGGGGGCATGCCCCTTTGAAACCCTGAATATCTAGCTATATACAGTTAGACCTTGTAAAATAATTTAAATAAAAACCATTAAATATCTCAACACACAACTAGTAGGCCTAATTTGCGGGTCATACTAAAATGCGAAAAAAGACGCGATAAGGCACGAAAAAGCATCTGATTTGTGTCCCTTCAGACTCATTTTCAGGGTTACTTTGATCAAAATTGGGGTAATCCTTACCATCTATGGTCCCAAAAAGTTTGTTTATACTAGAGACGGGCGGGAAGCACTTTTTTCTTCCCAAGCGAGAAGACCGAAAAGCTGACCTACTCTCGCCGGGACCGGTACTACCAGTCCTAAGAAGTGCTTCTCATCTCGTGACCAATTTTTCTTCTCTCGCACGTTGGGCGAGTAGCTCACTCAGCGAGAAGGCCGGCCGTGGCCGGGATCTTAAACTAGGCTAGCCTTGTTGCGCATGCGCAAGCAGTGAAGGAAGGTAGGGGGACCTAGGCCTAGGCCACGGAGGTTATACAGTAAGGTCCTTGGCCTTAGCCTGAGCCCCACTCGCCTCGCCACCCTCTTCCCTCCCTTTCAGTTTCAGACACAGGATGGCACGGTGAAGGGTAACACTGTCTGCGTGCCAGTTCTCACTGGTTGTGCCGCTCTTTCCGTAAACACCTCTCACTCTCATTACTCGTTGTGTCAAACCAACGAGCGGTATCACTTCTCGGTACCGGGCAGTAGTTTAGTTGCCGGGAAGCGACGGGAAGGGCATTTCTCGTGAGCAACGAGTACTCGACTCTTTTCGTGCCCGCTCCTAGTTTATACTCCGCCATGACAAACACACGAGACTTCCGAATGAAGGGCAGATTGGCGCATGACATCCTTTTGATGTGTCATAGTCTTTTACTGTCGCCTTACAATTATTAATATTATTAGGAAAATATTAATTATGTATTTACTGAGATAGGACTTTCTTGCTTTATGGCGCGGGTACCACTGTGACAAGTGGAAAATTACGTTGTTAAACGCGTCTTGTGGATTTTTGACAGGCAACTCTCCCCACTTGAATTCTTTTTATGGGGGGGGGTAAATGTTTTACGGTGCTCGCGACTGCATCACAAAGTCATGTGAGCGCACGGGACACCATCCCAATTAGGACAGGTGTATCGTATCTTTTCATGTCTTTTCGCATTTTAGTATGACCGTAATTTGCAGAAGATAGCAGCAGATAGGAACCTGATGTCAAATTTGGTGTTTTCAATGACTACAAATACAATAATCCTCTGACTCAGTAGAGTGAGTCTGCTGAGCATATCCACTATAAAGCAAAATGGCACACCATTTAATTTTTGCTACTTTTGAGACGAAATGGAAAAAAACTTTTAAAGATTATTTGTCACTAATTGATTGGTAAATTCGCTCTATGCATATTTCTTTGGTGACTGCCAGCGCAATTTTGTTTTGATTTTACTTAAAGACAGATAGTATAGGCTATAGTATAATAGTATTAGTATAGTATCATCAAACAAAATAAAAGGCTAGCTGTATTTTGAATTTTGGAACAACTTTGAATTTGAGTTGATAAGCCATTTTTTGCTAGCGCTGTGTGACAGAGGCCTAGTCAGAGGTGAAAGTAAAAAGTGGGTATGCCTACGGCCCTCTAGTTCACATATTACGATAACTTTTAAAAAGTTAGTAGCTCATCTTTGTACTTCGTATCAGCACATTAACTATTGCTATTTACAAACTGGACACTACAAGCAGGCACTTGGCATGCCTCGAAGCTTGCGTGTTCGTCGGAGCATAAAAGTATAAGTTGCAGCAATCAGTTCATCAATTCATTGTTGTTTTATCAAAACCTACAACTGTTAAAAAATCCTTCAGTCGATAAAATCCACAAGAAAGATCAACAACCTATTTACATTCATTGCAGTTTGTATTTAAAATTACGAAGTGACTATAATTTCTCCGAACGCTCGGGAAAATAAACTTCATCTCTATTTCTCCTAGCGGTTTCCGTTCTCGAGATTTTTGTTGTTATTTTGCTAGATTTAGGCGTCATCTTTCATTCTGCCCTTCTGCGATGATCGGGAAGAAGCATTTTGGTAAATTTTTACTTTCACTCCCGCACACAGATGCACTGCTTCTGGGTTCAAACTGCAGACCCCCCAGATTTTCTTTTTGGAACCCCCCGATTGGTCCAAAGCACGTCTATCTCGATTAAGAACAGATCAAATATTTCAACTATTAATTTGCGACGGAAATGAAGTTGATATTCATGTTCAGCGCATCAATATTTAGTTGTAAATGGACAACTGGTAGCTAAGTGTGAGACGGGAGGGAAAGTAAAAAAATACCAGCATTTCTTTGCATCGAATTCAATTTCTAGAACTAGAATCTAAACCTAGAGATTTTTAAAATGTCAGCATATTCAGATACTTCATTTGAAGATGCCTTCAAGGTACTGCCAGAAAACAGGACTGCTCGACCTAGGCAGTAACCTATTTCGCATTTAGTCACCCCAGGCAAAACACAAAACTCCATGTAAACAAAAAACCCTAGGACAACTTTGTGATTGGCCCAAATATAGATGATGTATTTCTGCCGATCCATTTTTGTCGTCTTCCCGGGGTTTCCCCCAAGACTTTTGGGTTTCCCTCGCCAGTAAAGGTTGACTAGAAATCTAGATCTCACTGTTTTTGTAATATCTTTTAAGGTAGTGTCAATTGCCACCGAGTGACGCGGTGGCAATTGACAAAGATTGACTTTTTGTCCATTGCCACCGAGTAAATTGGAGCTCTTTTGCTTTGGTGTGTAGATCTAGCTTATTGTGCTCGAGTGCTCGGTGTTGTGCGTTTGCTTCTCTGTCCCTCTGTGTGTGTGTGCATATCTTTTCCTGACCCCCGTCCCCCGATTTATGTTCCCCGATATAACGTGAATTTCTGCTTGAGTTAGCGTGCGTTTGTGACCTTCTACTTCTAGAATTGCCTGTGTTGGTTCTACACCAAAGTGTAGGCTAAGGCTAGCCTGGATCTAGGCCTACGTCTCATTGAAAACACGCCAAGTTGGTACCGTAGCTCTAGACTAGATCTAGATTTCTAGATTCTAGATGCTCGTCCAATAAAATTAGTTGAGAACAAATTGACCCATTAGACACACATTAGATCTATATGCTAAAGATAGTGTTGTTTTCAGACTTGACACCGCGTCACTCGGTGGCAATTAACGCTACCATCTTTTAAACAATCTCAGCAATTGTCGTTCCATAAATTTACCTTCTCCTCAAAGTTGTGCACACACACAAAGATACTGCGCACACGTACACGTGTGTGCGCACACACAAACAAACACACACGCACACACACACATAGATATCTAAAGTCAAGCTCGCGCACACACACACATACATAGCCTTAGTCTTAGTGCCTTAGCAGTCGGCGATGAAACCTAGTGATGTAGCCCATCACGTGCTAAGCGGCCCTGCCACAGTGAGATCTACAGATCTAGTCAACTGGTGAGGGAAGCCTCGGCGGACTACAAAAATAGATGGTGGAAATGTTCTATCTAGATCTAGAATCTAGATAGTCTAGAATCTAGCTAACCTACGCCTACGATATCTAGATCTAGATCTAGAATCTAGATTCTAGATTAGATTCTAGATCTAAATCTATATTTGAGCAATCACAGAGGTGTGCTAGGTGCTCAGCCGCTCGCTGTAGCTTCATGTGTTTTTTTCATTCGTTCTCAACACAAAGGATTGTTATGACACAGGCCAACACATGTGTTTGTTATTATTTGGTGGGGCATGCCCTGGCCCTGGCTGTGTTGAATTCATTGTTTTGGTGCACGCAGTTTTTACGATCACATTCAGTTCACTTTGAATATGATGTTTACTCTTTAAATCAATGTAACATACCCGCTTAACGCAAAGACTACGAATTAACAGTAACAGGAACTGTTCAAATATATCAATGTGTTGTAACATGAATCATGAAACCAGTCACATCCCTCAGCAGAGAAAGAGATGCGAAAAAGCACACGTCTGTGCCTGTGCATTTTTAGTGTGAGAACAAATTAAACATAAATAGTCTACTTATCAAAAAAACCCGCAGTCCTGTGAGTTCAGTAGCATACCTGGTTGCATAGGAAACATTGAAATTGGTTTCCTGGTCACCGAAATCACAGAAAATTGGAATTAAACGTTCGCTATCAATGACAAAGGGTATCCAACTGGAGCCTTACGCCATTTTGATTCATGTCTTTGGCTACTTCCTCTCTGGACTCGCTGTTCAAATGTGGGTCACGCACGCAGTGTCTTCTGGGTAACGCTCCCTGGGCGAATAGCCTCGGCGGGCCTGGGCCAAGCCTTGGCTGGCAAGAAAGCCGAGCTTGCACTGCGTAGCCTAGGCTAGGCTAGCCTGGGCCTGAATCCTATCGCGGTGGTACCATGTTGAAAAGAACATTTGTTCAATGGATAAGAACATGTAGATCTAGATCTGATTAATTAATTAATGAGTGGGAATCATTAAGAAATTCATGTAGAAACGCAGAAATGTTTGGTTTATCAAAGCTAAAACTTTTGTCGTCAGAGCGCGCTTAAAATTGCTTTGAGCCAACGGGGCGGAAAGTTGCTGCCGTTGTTATGTAAAATGCCTACCAATTTCTTTCTAAAACGTATAACTCCGTCCTGTTGATTTTGGGATACGCAGGGTTCTATTGAAAGCGCTTAAGTAGCGCTAAGCGCGTGTAGACCAAAGGCCCTACGGTTAACGTTTGCAGTTTTAGCACTATTTTTTTTAAATATTGTTTTTAAAATAAACATCGGGTAAAAGGCTCATCACAATCATTTTTTGAAAATTTCCCATTCACCATATTAATAGACAAGCCCGCACTTCGGTATGTCTATTCATTGCACAGTCGTAGAGAAAAATATAATAGGTCTATGGTCCTGCTGGAGGGGGAAGGGGGGGGGGGGGGCAGTCGACACAAACAACAACTTTTTAAAAAAATAACGCAATTATTATGATACTGTGTACAAGTAATACAGTTTAAGGGAGAAATCTTATTACATGTAATTAATAGCGATTTGGTAAAACGATTGTGTCCAAATCTGTGTACGGTAAATTTGAGGGCCTGATGCCCAATTTGTTATTTTCGCTTCGATGCTTTATTTACTTGGTCCGGCAATGTGAGAAGGGCGTGCAAGGGCAGCAGAAATAAATAAGGGGGGAGGGGGGGGTAACAGCACCTTTTGCTTTGACATAGAACAGGGGGGGGGTATATAAGTGTTTTAAAGCGCTCACTACTGCATAAGGTCATAGATGAGCTCGCGGGACACACTTCACATTTTCAATTGTTTGGAAATTTTGAATTTTGCCTGGGTGGAGGCCGAAGCCAACTCTTATCGAGTATGGACCACCAAAGGGATATTTACGTTCACAACTTGCACACGTGACCACTGAGTCTTTTCGCCATTGTAGAAAGGTTTCAGAAAGAGTCAGGAGCTAGCCCAGTGGAGGGGGGCACAGGATGTGAGGGGGTGGGGGGAGAGAAAGTGAAGACGAAAGCTGACGACAGAATAGAATCTAGTGCAAGAGAAAAGGAAAGAAGGCGAAAGGAGACAATTTTAGAAAGAACATGTTTCCGTTGCTACCCGGATTCGAACCCAGAGCCATTAAATGAGCCAGGTGAACACCTTAACCTCAAGCCTCAAGACAACGAGAGCCCCCATTTAAGGTCAGCATAGGAGCGCATGGGACACACCCAACATTTTCAGTTGATAGGAAATTTTGAATTTTGCCCGGGTGGCGGCGAAGTATACTCTTAACGATTTTGAACCTCCAATAGGGATATTTAACGTGCGCAAACTGCACACGAGACCTCCATCCGAGCTTTTTCGCCTTGTCCGAGAATGCTATGTTTAGATCTTTAAAATCCTGCCTTAAGATATCAGGGGAGTGGCTGAAAGACAGCAGTAGAAAGAGCCAAGGAGTAGCACTAGAAAGGCTGCAGAAAGAGTCATGAGCCCAGAGGAGGGGGGCAAAGGGGTGGGGGCAGAAAGTGGAGACGAAGGCAACGACAAAACATTGCTAGAGAAAGGAGGTGAAACTAGACAATTTTAGAGAAGAAAAATTACCGCCGCTAGGCCTATCCGGATTCGAACTCGGGACCTGAGGCGAACTCCTTGACCTCTAGGTCACGAGAGCCCCTTGAACTTTAATTTGTAGGCCTATATTTTTGTTGGTCTTTTATATTGGTTAGAATAAGAATTCTATGTCAAGCTCGAGCGCTCACATGACCTCATACAGGTAGATGAAAACGCTGTACTATTACCAAACCAAACAAAATTGTAGGCCCTGTAATATCATTAAACTACATTTTGTAAAAATACAAACTATATATAGGTGCTTAATTGCGTTTATGTACATTCCCTTGGGGTAAATATAAGGGTGCATCTGAAATGATATACGTCAAACACGTATAACTAATTATTTTCTGCTTTCTTAGATAACACCTGGGTTATCATTTTAAATTCTGAAAACGAATTTGCGGGTGTAATGCGAAAGAGGTCACTAAACTATAGCGCGAACCTCTCTATATGGTCCATCAAAACGATTACCTTTTGTGCACAATTTTCTTATGAACAACAGGACGTAGGCCTTTATTATGATGTGCATGCAAAGTTCAGAGGCGCACTTTGTAATTCGTTAATGGCACGTTTTATATCAGGCGTTTTACATACAGTAACGATTACTGATTGGAGACCAGAAAGGGGACGGCGTTTACTTGTAAAGACACGTTTCAAATATCATTACCCTAAATCAATTTTGGGTATTATATGTAACATGTTAAAGTTCAACGAGTTACAAAATATAAGCACCTGATCTCGCATGTCAAATCTTTTTTTGAAAATTAACTTTCAAAGCCCAATATATTCATCATTGATGGCATTTTAACCAGATCCTATCTTTAACCAAAATAATAAGTGCCCTCTGTGCCGTTGAAGCGGGATCGTCGCTAAGTGATATCATTAAACATTACAGAAGTATATTATATTACTAACTAAATTAATTACAGCCTACGTCTAATGGATAGATCCCGCCATCCATATATAATTAGTGTGTACATGTATGTGTTCCTTCACTAACATACTTACATACTAACATGAGGGTTAGAACGCTAAGCTTATCAATTGCTCACTGAAAATTAACTTTAATGGCCCAATATCGTCATTGCACGAGAGTTTTGGGATTCTGAGGACATGTCACATGCAAAGAATTAGCCCTAGTTAGCCGTGAATTAGCCTAATTAACTGTTGTTTTCCCGCCTTTTTGAGGGAGTGGACTAGCTGTTATAACTGTTTAGTTTTCTCACGCTTACGTTCAACTTAAAAGAAAACAGAAATTATTCAAGAAGAAGAAGAAGAAGAAGAAGAAGAAGAAGAAGAAGAAGAAGAAGAAGAAGAAGAAGAAGAAGAAGAAGAAGAAGAAGAAGAAGAAGAAGAAGAAGAAATTTTAATGCTCATAGTCAATCATTAGCCTAACCATACCTTTTTTTTTCACCCTAAACACTACACCCAATTCCTAAAGAATGGCCTAATTCTTTCTGGATCATAAATTCTAAATTTCTGAATACATAATAAACTACATGTACATGTACAATGTATTTGTTTTTGGAATCGTTTATTAATTTCTAGTTCTAGATCGGGAGTTTCTTCTCTTTGGAAGGGGAAGAAATCCAACAACCATTACCAATAGGGGCCTCTAGATCTACAGAACACAGAACAGAGTTATCATCCGTTGGGCCTCGTCGTTTTTCGTTTTAACCCTTCTTTTCGGTATTTTGCGGTTATTTGAGTATATTGCGAATAAATACAACTCATTATGATCATTCGTTTGTAAATTATTTATTGAAATCAGAGGAATAATATTTGCTTTATTCATTGAATTTGAATATTTCAGTTGTCTTTCTTTTCCCAAAACTTATAATTTTGGCACATTTTTGAGAACTAGCTTTGCGTAGACAAGTGAGCCTCAGCACTCAAAAGCGGAGTAACTTCCTTTTTATCCGTAGCACATTCACCATGAGGTTTGTTGTCTTCTCCCTTGTGAATTTATCTTTCAATTTTAGATTATTATATAATTTTGCCAGCATAATATATCTATTTAATGTTTGTTTTTAACTCAATAAACATTCTATGAACGATTTGTGCTTGTATTGGAGACGGTACCGCTAATATCAATGCCTTCGATGAAACCAATCCGTCTGTTCTTGCATAACCATGAGAAACATACCTGGGCCTGGGGCTGAGCGGCACGGTCGTTGCTCTGCTAAGTGTAATTTCGTCGGGCCAAGTAAATGATTAAAATGGCTCTGTGAGGCAGCAAAGAACATTTCGCAGATTTTGTCACTGATTTTGAATTGACCTTTTATGTTTCCTAAATAGGACGTTCAAAGATTGTGTGTATTACCGTCCCGTGAATGGCGAGGTGAGGTCCATGCCGCCATCATGTCATGTTGTCTTGTGTGGTGTGCTGTCATGGCAAGTCATGGTCCTTCCATGATGATCAGGCTTATATCAATAAGATGATTGTTTTGAGGATTGGCATATTTTTATTTTGAAAGGATGATGAACAGGAAAAGCTTAGCTATAAACAGTAAAACCATGTTAAAATAATAAGTTAGCAATATGAATATGACTATGAGTCATGCTTTTCTCAAGCAGACTTTGTTGGGCATGTTCACTTGTTCACATTCACAATTCAGACAGATGAGTCCAGTAGATCTAGAACAGAGTAGGGAGAAAATGAATTACATTGGAGTCAACTTAGATCTAGATCTCTAGAAATTTAGGGGAACTGGATTTTTTGGAGGACTTCCGTAACGATCGACCACTATGAGACAGCAGAATAGAGGGTTAGGGATAGAATCCAGGGTTAGGGTTAGGTCTCTTCTTTTTTGTTTGTTGGGGTGGTCGCTTCTTAGTCCTTCCGAATTTTCTTTTGTTTGGCAGTGTCGGGTTAAAAAGAGTTGCTCAAACTACAGATGGGCTAATTGATGGCAATGTAATCGTAGATTCTAAATCTAGAGTGGCCTTGTGCCATCACGGCTACCGAAGCATGCTGAACTAGGTTATAGGCCTATATTTTGCATATTTGAATAGCCTCACTTAGTCTGGCCAATGAAATTGATGTTTACACATTGTAAGAGGTCATGCTCTATAATGGAATCTTCCTGGATAACTGGGTGATAGATTCCTAGAATAATAGGATAAAATTTGTGAGTGGAATATTTTTACTTATTCAGCTCCTCTGTCACACACGCGGCTCCCGGCTTAAGGAAACAGTGCCACCCCACTTTCATATAAAAAAATCCAAAACATCTGAATATTATGCAGGACAGAAGGAGAGCACAACATTCATAGCAGCCACTTTTCCGCCAAATAGCGGAAACTCCGCTTCATCTAGCTTTTCCCGCTGCTTTCCTCCTCATTCCTCATCTGGACCGCTCTTGGTCTCAAATTGTGATACTGTTTTTTTGGGGCAGAAAACACCGAACTGGGAGTGAGATGTAAACATGTCTTGCGCATGTCCGCCCGTAGCTTTCTACTTCCGTTCTTCTGTGCCTATCGCGCTAGTTACACATTGTTTATTGAGGAGCAACAGTGTCGATGGAGCATCGGGGCGTTGCGCGCCGAGTTTTTATTAAAAACAGCGGAAATTCGAGAGAGATTGATGCAGAATGCAAAAATAAGAGCTGAAATGAGAAAGAAGCAGACGGTGTGCGACTTGAAAAGTTTATGAGAAAATTGAACAAGCCGCTTGCTTCACTTTGCGTTTGGTGCGATAAAGAAATCGCTCAGTATAGTGGCAAAGGTTTTGCCTCCTTGGTCCAATACTGCTCTACATCGATTCACAAGTTTAAAGTAAAAGGACATTTTTTATAAGACTCCAGCTGCCAACTAAAACTGGATTTTTAGTCACCAAACTGTGTCAAATGCTTGTAAGTAAACTTAGTATTTTAGTGGGGGGGGGGGTTTCAAATACATTTTAATTCAGTAGTCTATGGTTAACAAATATGACACTTTTCCCTTCCAAAAACATAGGCTATATGTTCCGATATATTGCCTCTGGATCTCACTGGTTTTACTTCGGCCTTCGGAGATCGGACGTACACCTTCACGTGAATTTTCTTTTTTGAAATTTCTGAGTGGCAGCTATGAACATTATGGGAGAATAGAGAATCCATTGGTTTTCAATGAAGTCCGGAAGGAGAAAACAAAATTGCTACGGAAAATGCAATCCTTAATTTTTACTTAGGGAACGTTCGGCATTCCTCGGTTTCCGCAGTGTAGTAACTTGGTGATCTAGATATCCACTTCGAGGCAATGCCTCATTATAATTCATCTTTTTATAAATAGCAATAACGGTCAGGGGAACAGTTCATATCGAAGGCCATGGTTTGTCCTATGATATTGAGCGGGTAGCCGCGTTTCTACAAGATGCAATTTTCTCCTTTCGGCGACGTGGCCACACACACACACACACACACACACACACACACACACACCACTCAGACTCAATCATAGACACAAGCGAGTGATATGGAGGTCAGGCAATGACCCAGATAATAAATGAGCCTTGACATTGAAAGCCCACAACTTAGAAATAGCATTGCTGATTCTTAGGAAATGACGTAGCATTGTTTATTTTTAAGCAAAGAACAAAGGTTGGGGGGGGGGGGGAGTAGATGCTTGTCGATCTTTCTGGGGTCAAAGGTGTCCTCATGGCTTGGAGTAAATACTCAAGACTCGGATAAAGAACAGAACGCCCTTTAGTTGGGCAACGGCGGGAAAACGAGATGAACCTTAATTATCAATTTACGCTCAGACTAGCCTCGTAGAAACGAAATGAACCTTAATTATCAATTAACGCTCAGACTAGCCACGTGGTCGACATAGCCGCACTTGAGCAAAACCATTCTAGAGTTGGGAATGCCATGCTTCCAGCAAATTTTACTTTTTGAAAGTTTTTTTCCCATCTAGCTCTACCTTTTGCAGTAACAATTTCGGCTGCAATCTGTAAGCATTGTTTTTTCTCCTGGACATTGTCAGCTCACTTACTTAATTAAATCTGCTGAGTGGTCACTCGGAACAGACAAAATAAAAGAGTATATAAAGATGGGTACACAGTTCTGTGCTCTGAGGAACTAATCTAGGGGAGAGAAAGCCCAATCAATGCCAATGCCAATGCCAATTCATGAACAAACCACTTGCAGGCTCTATGTACTAACTTTGCAGAGTCACAGGCCATGACCAACTTAAGTTCATGTGACAGACGTACGCGTATCCTTGCTTCACTAGCCTATACACTATGCATTATACACAGTGTGCAGGCCTACTGTGTGATAAATTTACCCAAGCAATACACTGGCGATGCCTCTCTCTCTGGCCCACCATCAATGCACAAGTGTTCTCATGCCAGTTTCTTTTTTTTTTTTCGCTTATCTTGAAGCGTGTAAGACTCAATGATTTGTGTTACTTGAGGGTCACTTGTGAAGATTTAGTAGACATACCTTCGAAATTTTTTTCAGGTTAGAAATAGAAGTTAAGCTTACAGATATGTTTTTTGAACTGTCAGAAATAAAGAAGGAAAAATAGGCTAAGAGACTGGTATTCTTTTTTGTTATTAGCCCTGTTTTGTGTTCGAAGTCTCTGTTTCTACAACTTATG
The DNA here is from genome assembly GCF_000002075.1 of Aplysia californica. Lineage (NCBI taxonomy): Eukaryota > Metazoa > Mollusca > Gastropoda > Aplysiida > Aplysiidae > Aplysia > Aplysia californica. Next base: position 388,981 of record NW_004797880.1, on the reverse strand, counting down.
GGTAATGATATGAAACGACCCAGGTTTATTTGTATAAATTTGTAACGTATTCAAGACTTGTGGTAAATGATCTGAAAATACATTTCATTTATGTGTTGCAGCGGGCAGTTTGTAACATAATCAAGGGTTTTGGAGACTGATTTTTGCCCCATAACTAGTTTTTAGAGCAGGATTCTGAAGCAGAGCTACTGCCCTTTGGTAAGCATATTATTATTATCACTGCTTGTTCTTATTGTGGTTTCTTGTGATGTTTTTCAGTACCCTTCGCCTTCAGAAGCGCCTCGCTTCGAAGGTGCTCAAATGTGGGAAAAACAAAATTTGGTTGGATCCCAATGAAACTAATGAAATTGCCAACGCCAATTCACGTAAGTCATGTTTTGTTTTATTTTTAGGAGTTAAGTATGAGGGTGTAGCAGTTTAGCGGTTCGCTGTCGCACATAGTAGGCCCAAATTGCATTTAGTGTGGGGAGAATTTTTATTGCATGTCTGTCTTTCTTCTGAGATTTTGTATCCCTCTCAGCCTGGGTTGGGGAAGCTCACCTCTAAGATAATATGTCACGACACTGTGAAATGGGACACTCGTCAATTTTTGGGTATGTGGAGTTATTGGTATCATCTGAAAGCTTATTTGTTTTGCTTTCAATGGAAAAAATATTCATCTGTCTTAAATAGAAATCAAAACATTTGGGATTGAAGGTGGTGAGGTTGCCTGGTTCCAATGGTGAAATTAGCGAGAAAATGAACGCCAAAGTTTGTTTCATAACTTCAATGGGTAAAGAGTCCTTGAAAACTGAAAAATGACATATTTTGCATCTTTAATAAATGTTTTTCAGTAAAATTCAAATGGAATTGTATTTACTACAACTAATTTGCATAAAATATATCCCGGTTCAGTAAAACACCAGAAAATTACAAACATGTCAGAAATGTTTCACCAGGGTTTGAGGTATTCTTTTGAAATAATGCTCCAATGTTGTTGTGTTCGGAAAATTTGAACAATTATACAGTTTACATGTGACCAGTTTTTGTGCGCTCGCAAGGCGGGTTGGCATTGATAGAAAGCACAAGCCCCCTGAATGTAATGCAGGAACATATGTAGTTCGTGGGATGTGATTAATAATGATAATAATGTAGCATTTATGCTGCGCATTTCCATGTTCTAAAAAATGCTCAATGCTCATTACATTAGGAGTAGTCTTTTTCATCTTGAAATCTCTTGTCGTGTGGGGGATTTGCCCCTTTTTTAATTCGTTACAAGTGATGTTTGACTTTAATTTTAAGCTGAAAGAGAAGTTCATTTATGAAACCTGAATGATTCATCTGCAGGTCAGAACATCAGGAAGCTGGTGAAAGATGGTCTGATCATCCGTAAGCCTGTGAAGGTACACTCCCGCGCCAGGGTTCGCAAGAATGCTGAGGCTCGCCGCAAAGGTCGTCACATGGGCCATGGAAAGAGAAAGGGTAGGTTGCATTGCACTTTTCTTGTTTTATTTTGTTGTACATTGCAAAGATGGATAGCCTAACTTGAAAGACCTGTGTTGTTGGTTTTTTAAATAGCTGGACTTGTCCACTATTGCCACTCACTGTCAAGAAGGAAAGTAATTTGTCTTACACAGGTTGACGTCTTGGACAGTGCCGTTGTAATGTTTAGAAACAGAAATGAGAAGTAGATATTTGTACGTGTGATTGTCTTTAATAAGTTGTCGATCGGACTGTTTTGACTGTATTACAATGTTTGTGCTTTCTTCTTTTATTAATTTCTAAAAAATGAACTGTGCTGTTCCCCACGTCTTGGAAAATATATTATACACGACGGTGAAAGAGATTAGTTGTCATTATTCAGGCAAAGGTCAAAAGGTCTTTACTGTATGGTTGTTGTTTTTTTGTTTTTTTTACTTCATGTATGTATGAAGGGATAGTCAGCTTATTGTTTGAAGTCAAAAACTAAAAGTACTCTCTTCGCAGGTAAAGTTCAATATAATTGACATCATGTATATGCCAAAAAGAGGGGAGGGGGGGATGCTGGCAGGCAGCTTGTTGCCTTACAGTGTGAAGAATTTGCTGTGATTAGTTCTTTGCAATGAACGAGAGTTGACTGCAAATTGAAAGATTATTGTCACTCACTTACTTCAGTCCAGTCACAACAATAAAAGTTTCTGAAATGCCTGCTTTTTAACTTTACAGGTACAGCAAATGCTCGTATGCCTACAAAGATTCTTTGGATCCGTCGCATGAGGGTTCTTCGTCGGCTGCTCAGGAAGTACAGGGAGACCAAAAAGATTGACAAGCATTTGTAAGTTATTCTGCCTTTATCGTTCGTAATTTCAGATCTGGTTAGTGGTTGTTAATGTGTACATAGGCAACTAGGTCAGCGATTGTTCCGACTTTGTGGCCAGTAAGCCTTTACTCTCGGTGTCGGGGGCAAACAGTCCAAGGTGTTGTGGATGTCAGTTTTTCGGATTGTGTTGCAAATCGCTTTTTCCGCGAAATTTGATGTATTGGCTCAAATGTAAGATATTCTCAAAACTTTGTTTCCGCACCTTATCTACCTTTTAAAAAACAAACATTTTTTATATGTTCAGGCATGACTTTTGTACCAGAAGTTATAAAATGGAATTTCTCAAAAGCATCATCCTGTACCTTTCGTCAGGTACACACACATGCTTGTGTTGTGCACACTAATCAATGAAAGGTTGTGTGGGTGGGTTGTTTTTCTTTGGTAAAAGTGTTTGATGTATTTTTCTAAATGGTAAAAAAGATCTTTTTTTAAAAACATTTCTTGAGAACCAAAATCTGGAATGTCTGTGAAGAGAAAATAGTCATCATTTACTATTTATTCACGTTTGACTTTTTTTTTTACCCCATTTTACGTGATGTCTTTAGCATTGATGGTCTAGTAAGTGGTTAAGCTACCGGAATCTCTAACAGTAAGTTCTTTGTTCGAATCCTGTCGGTTGGGGGACAGGCATGTCCTTATGGAAAGGCACTCTAAATGCATTTTTCTTCACTTCACTCAAGTGAGAAGGGTATCTGGCTTTAGACAAGAAACGATCTTGACAGTTTGTGAGTGTTTTACCAGGTGTTTTCATCCCGGGAAGCTGAGAATGTCTTAGTGTGATCTAGTCTCCTGGGGTAACAATGGTTGTAAAGTGCATAAGCGTATTGTGGATTTGTGCTAATATAAATATGCAATTATTATTACTGCCAAGCTAGAAGTGCAATTAACTGGTTGATTTTCCTGTAATGGCAGGTACCGTGAGCTGTACATGAAGTGCAAAGGTAATGGCTTCAAAAACAAGCGTGTCCTTATGGAGTTCATCCACAAGAGGAAGGCCGAGCAGGCCAGGTCCAAGCTCCTCAGGTATGTTTTCTGTTTGTTCTGCTCATTTTATTCAGTCCTTCACCCATTTTTTCATTTGCGTTGTATTTCGGGTGACCCTATTTGAGCTTATATGTGTAGCCCAAACACTAAAAAAGCAAGGTGAACAGTTTGCTACTCTATCGTACTTTGTTTACGTGTCTTAGCCTCTAAGCGACAGTTGCTGGCTAGAATCTAGATTTTAGACCTTCCGAAGGCCAAATGTGACGAAGTGAATGGACACAACGTCTTATTACATTAAGTAGAATCAAGATCCAATGAATCGCCCAGATCTATAATTATGTAGGTCGTATCTAAGCAGGAATTCACAAGGATTTGGGGGGGGGTCCTGATTATGTAGTTTATGATTTATACACTAGTAAACTGTTGTTCGGCACGGAGGGGTGAAAAAACTAGGCTAAACTGGATGAAAAGATGTAGTTGTGAATCCTCCTGAAGCCGAAGGTGGTGAAGCAAGTTGAACAAAGTCGCAAGGCATCTTATCAACCTTGGTCCCCCGATTCACAAAGATTGGGGGGGGGGGGGTATGCATCTGTTTAACTGAAATTGACAGGCGTTCTCATCTTTTGTGATAATTTGGTTTGGCCTCGGCCTTAATTATTGCATAAGCCCAACCCTACTACCCTGTAGCCATGTAAAGTTAACTCCGTTGTTCTAGTACTCTTTAGACCAAAACCAGGGACTGGCATTCTTTTTTTCCAGAATATCTATTGTACTAAATTAAGATAATAGCCTGAAATTTATACAGTGGTAGTGGTATGCTATAATGCTGTCACTGAGCACACAGATACAACTGAGCGACAAAGATGCCAAAATGGGGTAGTGAAACTCTTAAATTCTAGAGGTCAATTACTTTATTACTGTTGCGAAATAGGAGTAGCCTTAATAAGGTGGGGGATTGCAGGGTGCCAGCTTATATATAGGCTGTATCAGGGATCAGTTTTCTGCAATTGCGAGAACTTCCCAAAATGTGCTCTGCTGTTGTTCCGCCCCGCGATCTGCAGATTCGACTAAGCTCGGCCTATCGTGGACCAGAGACGAAGGCTTGGGGGGAGGAAAGAAAGTCATGAACAGTAGTTCATAATTTATTTTGCATTTTTTAAACTGATGGGGGGGGGGGGGGGGTGCAATATTTACTGAAATCCCTAATGGGATCAACCATCGAAGTTCAAGGGTTGGCGAAAAATTTCACTGTGATCCCTGCTATGTGTATCCCAAAGAAGCACCCCCTTATATTTGAGATTTTATTTGTTCCAATGATCATAATCATTGTTTTCTCCTTTCTTCCTTTCTTTCAAGTTTGAGCAAGAAACAGCAACATCTGTTTGATTGTTATGTCTGAAAATTCAATTTGTTTACTTGTTATGGATGTGAATCTGAACCAAAGTTTTTTTGTGGTCTTTTTTTCTCCCTCACCTTTCATTTGTGATTTGTTTGATAATATTGCCTGTTTGTCTAGTCTCATCCCCTCTATCAGTCACATTACCTGTAATTGGATCTGAAATGTGTTTTTGGGATGGGTGATGACTTTATTTTTAAGTACATTGGTCTGTAAGAAGAAAACTGTCAAGAAAAATGCTCTTTGAACTGTCAGGGCAAAGAAAATTATGTCTAGCCCCCTTCCTTTATTGGCCGAGATTGATTTTTCAGAGTTCAGTACAATTTGCTGTTGTGCTTTTGTCTGTCACTGGTTTGCTTTTGCAATGTTCTTTTTATGTTTTTCCTGAAGTCTAGACCTCTTGACGAGAATGTCATTGCTTTTCTATGCAAATTGGTTAATGTTGTCTTTTTTTCCCTCGTCTACAGCGACCAGGCCGAGGCCCGCAGAAAGAAGGTCAAGGACGCTCGTATCAGACGTGAGGAGCGCATTGCTCTCAAGAGGGAGGAAATGCTTAAGAACATTGAGGAGGCCAAGAAATAAGTTTCTCAATAAAATTTTATGATGTAATGTTCTTGTTATACATGAGTTGTTTCATTTGTGTGTATGTTCAATTTTAATGGCTAATGTGTTTGAGACCTTGGGCTCCCTATACTGCCACTGTGTGGGTGGTTGCCAGGCTCTGGTGTGGTTTGCTCCTTCTTTCATATCAAACATGTATCTTCCTTTACTCTTTTGTGCATGTTACTCTCTTGTGAAAGTGAGTGGTTGGCGGGTGCTCTGGTGTGGTTTCTTGCTTCTTTTCTATCAAACGTCTATCATCTTTATCTCCCCTCCTTTTGTGTTTGTTACTCTCTTGTAACACCTCTATTTGGTATTTCCATATTGAGAGAGCACTCGTGTAAAAAATAGAAAATAATATTCATTTTTTCATGGCCTTGAGGCAGATTTTTTAATTTAGTGCTTACCAAAATCTGCAATATTTGGTTATTGTATTATTTGTATGGTAATGGTAGGTTCAACTCTACGCTCAACATCACGGAGATCGAGCCATGTTTTATTTTCCACTAACATGCTTGACAGTTGTACACTACTACCGGTACACCTTCAGACACAATTTAGGTCATGAACAAGGTGAGGTTTGTTGGGATTAATAGGTGCCACTCACTGTGACTGAGTTGGGAGGGGGTTGCGGCTGATAGAGTTGGTAATACCAAGTCGTGTCCAGTGCTTCACATCTATCAGACTATCGAACACGGCTGTCATTGCCTTATGCACGAGGAGGAAGAGAAGGACGTATTGACTACTACATTTACATGTAGTAATGTGAGGGTGGTTGGTGGGTGCTCTGGTGTGGTTTGCTTCTAACTTCTTTCCCATCAAACACCTGTCGTCCTTATCTCTCCTTTATTGTGTTTGTTACTCTCTCGTAACACTTCTAATCTTTGGCACCTATATGACCTTATTGTGTTGCAAGTGCCGTAAAACACTTACTAAAATTAAAACGTAGTACATGTAACACGTACCTGAACTCCATTGAAGATGAACATGATCAGCTGGGGATCAAACTTGTGTCAAGGGCAGTAACAATGAAAATTACATAGGGAAGGGAAAAACGGCTCACGACTGTTAAACTGTGTCAAGGGAAGTAACCGTGAAAATAACACATGTATTTCAGTCACAAAAATCTTGTTTTTGTCACTTTGATTAATTTTTGATAAATATTGTATGTTTTTGGTTTGCACTTGGCTTATCGACACATTTAAACACAATTTACTTTACTTATAGATCTAGTAAGTTATAGTATAGTACCGGTACAAGGCTGGATTTTCAAAAAGATATTCGTTACCAATTTCAGTAAGCTTGTCGGAACTACTGAACTACACAGCCGAAAAGACTTACGGCACCCAAAGGAGAAAGAAAAAATAACAAGTCCGAGTCCGAAGAACCATTATAATGATGAGTAAAACAGCATAGAGGCTAAGCCTACAGTGTGTCTCAGATTTATAAATTAAAAGCTCTTGATTCAGAAATGATTTTTTTAAATTTTTAAGTAGACACGTTTACATTTTGTTTGAGTTTGATTGAATTAAAATAATATTTTTGGTATAACTTACTCACCAAAATTAAATGAAAGCGAGGATTGAAACATAAATTCAAAACACTCATGAAGAAAATCCAAAACTGGCAAAACAAGACGTTTATAAATTTCAGCGCTCATTGGTGAACGGTTCAGTACATATATACTTAATTAAAACTTAACACAACAATTAAGAGCAACATGAATCACATCACAAATACAAACAATTTGAATGAAAAATTATATAGTGAGACCAGATTTTATTTTTCTTCAATCATAGTCATTGTGATTATTTATAGTATAGTACATGTATGTACGTACATATGATGTAGTGAGTAGTGACCATAGACAAAGCCTTGGTATTGGTATCCATCTTAACATTTAACAAGTTCTATACGTTCTTCTATCTCTCCATTTTTGTGCCGGGATTTATATCAGCACATGATCAATCATAGCTAAAGATGATTTCAATGAACTGATTCCTTGGCCTGTCTTGAAAAATAAATGATATCAAAGACAACAAAATGAGGGCTTTTTTAATGGCGGTAAGTGCTGGCCTAGACTATTTCTTTTTTTAAAAAACACCCCCCCCCCCCAACAGAACTACATGTACAAGAAAAGCAAAAATAAAACAACGTATGAATGATGGAAGTAAAGGCAGAGATAGATATATCGATGCACAGTACAAGAGCTAATGAATTCTTATATCAGGTCAATGATAGTACATCTTGTTATGTACTATCATTGATCAGGTCTACACGACTCACACACTGCGATTACAAGACAAAATGTACTGGCAGTTTGAAGCAGCTACTCGTCGCCTGGCACTCGCTGTGGTTTTATTTTAAAAGACAGTAATAATATTAATATCCAGTTTCCTCCAATGTCCAGGAGAGCCCAAACCTCACATCTTTGCATTTCAACGGCCAGTCACTTTGAATATCTTCAAAACACTCTCCCCGCCTTATTTATTAAGGTATCGATACCAGACTTCGGCAGAAACGTGCACCCTGTTTTAAAATGACAGATGGAATCAATAACTGAATTTTGTCCCAAAATGGGTAAACTGTTTTAAAATGAAAATTAAATCCAGCCCGTTGTCCAGACACGCAAAGATGAAGACAAGACGACAGAAACGAGAGCGATTTGGGTTGGGGGGGGGGTCGACTGGTCACATAGTATTAGTATAGACCTCTACAAATACTTGTATTCTTGTCTCCTGGAATAAAAAGACACATAATAATAATAATAATAATAGATAGCATTTGTATAGCGCCTATCCCCGCTCAGCAGCAGGCTCTATGCGCTTTACGCTATATTATTACCCCAGCAGACCATAGAACACTCCGAAACATTCTCAGCTTCCCGGGAAGCCTATTGATGGGCTACTATTCATACAGCATAGGGAAGGGGGGGGGGGGTCTAAAAAAAAGCTTTATCTTATCTTTATTCTTGGGGAAAAGAAAAAGATCAACTGGTCACACAATTTATTAATCCTGCGGTGACACCCAAGATCAGCTTAGGTTCTCTGAAAAAAAGGGGATTAAGATAATTTTATGGAGATGCAGGGAGAAAAAGGGTTTTTGGATAGTGTAAAAATGTTATGCAAGATAACAATGCATGCAATACATATGTGTGTGTCCCCCTCCAATAATTTCTGTAATAAGGGGAAATGAGCGCATGAAGAGATTAAAAACATCTCTCTCTCTCTCTCTCTCTCTCTCTCTCTCTTTCTCTCTCTCCATCCCTCCCTCTCTCTCTCTCTCTCTCTCTCTCTCTGTATGTGAGGGGGGGGGGGGAGAAAAAGGCAACAAAGAATAAGAGCTATGAGAAGACCAGACAAAGAGGTATTAAGAGTATTATTAATTATAATAATGTCTAGTAGTATAGTAATTACCCAGTGCTGCCATACACAGCTGCCCGTGCTCCCCTCGGGAAAAAACAAACAAACAAAACACGCACACACACACACACACACATAATACTGCGGAAGTTGTATCGTGACATTGTTAAGTTTGGTCTAATAAATCCCAAACCAACAATACAATGTAAAAATAAAAACTACGTCTCAGTTTACAGGACTAAGTACGTATATACACATGTAGATCTACATGATGTAATAGATTAACGGCTGGACATACACGAAATACACACGTGTACACATACATTTTCCAAATTGCCTTTTTTTTCGCTGTACTCATAGGAGGAATAAAAACGAACACAGTTACGGTATCTAATCTATTACGCTCTCCTCCAGCCACACCTGGCAGAATTTTGGTTTATCATGGAGGGCAAACACCACCTCTTGCTTGTAGGTGGCGATAACGATATCAATGCGCCCTCCACTGTCGTACACAAGCCATGACGCGAGAGGGAGAGAGAGAGACCAAGAGAGAGAGAGAGAAAGAGAGACTGGCTCGTGGTTGACGTCGCACCGCGTACCTTTGCCTATTGATGTGCGTAACTGTTGTGTCGATTCGCGACAATATCGATACTTGTACTTGTCTTGTATTCATTCTTCAGTTTGGTTGGGTCTGCTTAAATTTAAGTTAAGGCCACTGGCAACAATAATTTTTCATGGAATGTGAAAACATTAAATCCTTTCTAAGCAATATTACAAAAAGGGACATCAAAAGCAGTTTGAGGAACAGAATCTCGCTAAGAAATTGAAGCTGTAAAAAAACTAAAGTACCCTGAAGCCGTTTCGAGAAAATGATTAAAAACCAATCAACCAACCAACCAACCAACCAAATTACTACATAACCAAAAAAACAACAACCAACAACCCCCAAACAAACAAACAAACAAACAAACAAATAAACAGAAAACACATTCTATCGGTATTTTAAAAACCGAATTTGTATTTTTATTTCTTTTTTGCTCTGTTAACATTTTCTTATACTAGTCCCAGGACTACATCCCCCGTCTTGTTGTTTCAGTAAGTATGTTTTACTTTTTCTAAGCGCTAAATGATTATCATCATATGTCAATGAAGTAATTTTTATTACTGAATCAAAATGAAAGTGTTCGCGCGCGTACACGTGCGTGTGGGTGTGTTTGTGTGTGTGTGTTTGTGTGTGTGTGTGCTTGTGTATGCATGTGTAAGCATGCATGCATGTGTGTGTGTGTGTGTGTGTGTGTGAGAGAGAGAGAGAGAGAGAGAGAGAGAGAGAGTGTGTGTGTGTACTTGTGTATGCGTGTACATGCATATCTGTGTGTGTGTGTGTGTGTGTGTGTGTGTGTGTGCCTGTGTATGTGTATGTGTGTGTGTGTGTATGTGTCTGTGTATGCGTGTGTATGCATATATGTGTGTGTGTGTGCCTGTGTATGCATGTGTGTGTGTGTGTATGCGCGAGCGCGCACGTGCGCGCGCGCGCGCGCGCGCGTGTGTGTGTGTGTGTGTGTGTGTGTGTGTGTGAGCGCGCAATAAAGACATTCTCAGCATTTTCAGAAAACAGATATCTTTATGTTATATGGAATGTGACTTCAAGCTCCAACGTTGTATAGGAGTATGTTGTTAAGTTATTACATTACCAATTTTTCTCTCTCCCCCCCCTCTCTCTCCCCCCCTCTCTCTCTCTCTCTCTCTCTCTCTCTCTCTCTCTCTCTCTGTCTCTCTCTCTCTCCCCCTTCTCTCTCTCCCCCTTCTCTCTCTCTCCTCGTCTCTCTCTCCCCGTGTCTCTCTCTCCCTCTTTCCCCCCTCTCTCTCTCCCTCTCCCTCTCTTTCTGTCATTCTCCCTCCCCCATTCCCCCCCCTCTCTCTCTCACTCTCTAATCCCCCCCCTCTCTCTCTCTCTCTCTCTCTCCACCCTTTCTCTCCCCCCTCTCCCTCTCCCCACTCTCTCTCTCTCTCATCCTCCCCCCTCTCTCTCTCTCTCATTCTCTCCCTCTCACCCCCCTCTCTCTCTCACTCTCTCTCTTGTCACGATCGCTGTGACGTCAATCTGTCAACGGACAAAGGTCCGGTATCGATACCACCATTTGGATTAACTCACCTGTGTGCTGCCTTCGCCGCGACACGGTTCTGATCCAAACGACGCAACCAACCAACGCGAACCAGGAAACGACTCGCGCTTTTAATGGCCGCCTCGCATACACCTGTGTACCTTACAGCCTCTTCTAAAACTTTGGAGGAGTTAATGGCTAATCGGTAAGTAGAAATTATACGTGATTTTGTGAAAAAAGTGATGTGATTTATATTTAGCGATACATATTCCAACAGAGAACGCTTGAACCAAATATTGTTACGGTACATTCTTAGCCTACCTGAGTTAGGGCCATTTCTTGAGTCTTAGTATTATATGGACGACAGGCAGGCTGGATGTTTTGAATAACTGGACCCAGATCCCAAGCGTGTAGGCTTGGGGCAGGGTGGGGTACAACTGGCCTATATCTTCAACACTGTGGGGGAAGGACCAGATTTTGACTGATACTTTTGATAGCGTCTTGTTCTAGTTTTAAAACAACATAGCACCCAAAAATCCGCTATTTGTAAAAAACATTCTCAAAATACCAGCAGCGACAGGTGAAATAATGGTTATTTCGAAACACATTTACCTTACAGTTACAGTTTCGAAAAGAGCCCTCAACTTACTTTAAGCTTAGGTCAAAGACGGCCGGGATTTTGCCCTGCTCGACCAGAAGGTTAGGTGTAAATGTAAGTGTGTAAGGGTTTGTCAACGGAAGGAAGAACGACAGACTAAGGTCTCCAGTCTGTTTTGTTGAACTAGTAAGACATTTTACAACAAGGTGTCTGTTAAGGGAGATATATTTGACTCTGATTTTGACCCCAAGAGTGTTGGAATATCGATACAGGTAGTAACTTTTAAGTGGTTTGGGTTAGGGTAGGGTTGGGGGTGTAGGGTTAAGGCAGGCTTGTGTTAGGGTTAGGGTAATAATCATTTGGGCTAAAACTGAATTATTGTACCATATAAATATACCTTTAAAATACAAATGACAAAATATACCACGTATATGAATTTGAGAGCCGTAGCCCATCGTTAGAATGATAATGATATACCGGCCATGTTTCAAATACAGGTTCCCTAACTATCAGATTTCATGCCGAGCTGTAGCTGTGGAAAAGACTTTAACTCCTTCGTTGCTGAGACATTTCCATCGATGTTTATACGAACAAGATAACAATAATTATGTTCATTCAAGAGAGAGTTTTCAACAAAACATGATATATTTTCTTTTCTTAAAAAAGTCTTTTTTACATCTCCAAAAATTCCGATGTACACCGGTTTAAAAAAAACGGAACAACAAAAACTAAAAACTAAAATTACACCAAAAAAAGGAAAAAAGAAAAAGAAAAGGCAGAAAAACAATATTGGAGAACACACGCAAGCACCTACTGGTCTATGCCTACGCATCTGGAAAGAGGTGTAAGAAATACATGATAATGTACTTTAAAAACTTAATGAAAACCCACCCTGAGGGAGCATGACTTTTGCAAGAAAATATCGCGTAGGTAGAATCTACAAAATGACTGAGATTTCAGAAACGACAAATAGTCTGGCACAATCAGCCCCACCGGTCGGTCGCCCGTTAATTCATTTCTTCCTCACTCTGATGCCTACCTTAACTTGTGCAACCTTCTAGATCTAGGAGCATACGTTTATATTGATCTTGATCGAGAGGTTTTTTTTCTCTCACAAGGGTGAATCACTGTGTAGTGCGCAGTAATACTTTATTAGAGAGTGTGTCAGGTCCCGAAATGTATGGGATAAATCCTTAACAGCAACAGCAGCCAAGAGCAACGACACTTGTTTCAAATGCTAAAATGTAATAGGTGAAATTTTGTTTAACAATACAACCCCCTCCCCCAAAAGAAAAAACCCAACCCACCCCCACTAAATACCAACCAACAAACAAACAAACGAACAAACAAACAAATAAACGAACAAACAAACAAATAAACGAACAAATAAACGAACAAACAAGCAAAGAAACCAAAGAGAAACAAACATTGATACGGTTCATTAGCTCAAAACATTTATACGCTCTCTGGCATTTCGATGGAAGATTTGGTCGACTCATTGGGTTTTCCAGGTTCAATAAAATCTAAATTATCATTTCCTCCCTGGAGTGTGAATCACATAATAATATTGCCCGGCAATAAAGAACATTGCTTGGCTTATTACTAATGCTTATAATAGTGCTAATATTTCTACCAACACACACACACACACACACACACAC